>NC_090375.1:194297908-194537908 GCF_036365525.1 Heterodontus francisci
TCCTGCACTCCTCATTGAACCTGTTGGTCCACGTCACCTGTTTTTCAGGCACTGTTCAGACTAATAAGGTCCCAGTATGGGGGACAGGAAGTGGTTGCATACTTCTAGCCGGAAGTGCGCCACCCACCATATTGGGCAAGTTCAAACAAGAGGCATCCTGTACCCATGCTTTATGCACTTTGTCCTAAATTGCCACTCCCAACCCCACTGATCATCCCGAATCGCCTCTCTGCTCCTGACTCAATTACCAACACTGAATCCCTGGATCCTCAACCCATGTGGCCATTCTGAACCTGAAACCAGTCCCCGATCCCCACCAGCACTTACCCGAGGGCTGCTGCAACTCTAGCAATGACCGTCCCTTGGAATCCTTTTCACTGAGGGGCTATTGAAGCTTTTCTGGGAACATTAAACCAAGGACCAACATCTGGAGAGTTTCAGACCTCACCATTCAGGTTGCGGTGTGCCTGGCCTACAGCCTCCACTCATGCCCCAATTTCTAGGTTAATTTAATCTCTTCCAGGGATTTGTTTTTCTACCTGTTCATTAAATACCTTTAAAAAAAAATTCATTCACAGGTCATGGGTGTTCTTAGCAAGGCCAGCATTTATTGCCCTTAATTGAGTGGCTTGCTGGGCCATTTCAGATGGCAGTTAAGAGTCAACCACATTGCTCTGGAGCTGGAGTTACAAATAGGCCAGACCAGGTAAGCATGGCAGATTTCCTTCTCTAAAGGACATTAGTGAACCAGCTCACTTTTTAGGATAACCCAGTAGTTACATGGTTACCCATGATCTTATCAAACTGCAAAGCAGGCTTGAAGGGCTGAATGGCCTACTCCTGCTTCTATGTTCTGATACTAGCTTTTTAATGCCAGATTTATTGACTGAATTTAAATTCCCCAGCAGCTGTGGTGGTGGTGGTATTTGAACTCTTTTCTCCAACTCGTTAGCCCAGGCCTCTCACTTAATAATCCAGTAACAAAACTGCTGTACTACTGTTCCCATCTACCTCACTTTCTTCTCTAAAATTAGAAGTATTTGTTTCTTGTTTAAAGTGAACCTTCACATAAAAATAAAGCTTTTACTTTGAAATGACCTTCCGCACATAAACAGCCCTCCCTAGTAGGGGAGGAGACAGATGGGCAGTTTTAACTGTGTTTCTGCTGGTACTTTTCATTGTAGATTAGAAATGATACGGAACTCAGTGTGAGTGATGTTTAGTGGATTGAGCCTCTTGAATAAAGGATTTTATCGAAGCTGGAAACTTTTGATCATCAGGGACTGCTCTTCAGCACTTAGCAGAAGAGATATATTTCACCAGTACTGTACAAAAAATTTTCAGTGAACTTTTCAGCCTGTAAATGGAAAGAAAAGTTACCTTATTTCTACTAAAAATGGAAAGTAGCACGGGTCTGTGAAGCAAAAGTACTGACACCAAAAAAAAATACTTATGCTAAGACTGATTCCAGTATAAAACTGGCTCAAGTTTCTTACCAAAATGCCACCACTGCATAGAAGGGAAAAAATGCAGTAAATCCCCACTCACCACCTCACGACGGAATGGATAGAAGATATTTTACTGAGCAGAAGAATTTCTGACATGAATATAAAAGATACATTTCAAAAGGTGCAAGAGAATCATCATTCCTGAGGAGAAATGGTATGATTTTATTACGCTTAACAAAGTGCTTTTGTATGTTTATTTTGAAGTATTAGAAAGATTCAACTCAATTTTCCAAGAGAAAATCTATCACAGTGTGAAGGTAAGGCAAAGCCTCACAACACACAGAGCTGGCTCAGACCTCTGAGAACAAATGCTGTACCGTCATTCCAAGACCCAGCAGGAGGACAGTGGGCTATTAAAACCATGTTGTGATGTCAAAGTGAGACATACTTTAAAAGAAAGACTTGCATTTATATGGCGGCATTCACAACCTCAGGAGATCCCAAAGTACTATGCAGCCAGTGAAGTACTTTTGAAGTGAAAGTTTTGTAATGGAAACATGGCTGCCAATTTGTGCACAGCAAGCTCCCACAAACAGCAATATGACAATAGCCAGATAATTTTTTTTAGTGACATTAATTGAGAGACAAACATTGGTCAGGACACTGGGGAGAACTCCTTTGCTCCTCTTCAAGATAATATCACGGGACTGTTTATGTCCAGAGGGCTCGGTTTAACCTCTCACCCGAAAGAGAGAGCCTCCGGCAGTACAGCACTCCCTCAGTACTGCACTAGAATGTCAGCCTAGATTTTTAAGTTCAAGTCTCTGGGTTGGGGCATCGAACCCACAATCTTCTGAGTGCTACGCGCTGAGCCATAAGCTGACATTACTGCAGCATTGCTTCCAGAAGGCAGGTACTTTGTGGCATTGTAAGGATCCAAATAAAAGTGCCAGCTTGGCTGAGTGGGTGTTCTCGTGTCTCTGCAGCAGAAGGTTGTGGGCTCACTGCAGGATTTGAATGCATAATCTCGTTTTAGACCGCAGTACAGTTCTGAGCAGTACCGTCCTGCGTTGCCAGAGGGGGCTGTCATTTGGTGGAGACGTTAAACTGTGGAGCTGTCAGCTGGGTCAGTTGAATGTAAAAGATTCCATGACACTTTTTGAGGTGGTGTACAGAGCTCTGCCAATGACTTGGCCAACATTCATCCTTCACCATCAACACCAAACACCAACACCACCAAAACAAATTAGTTCATCTCACTGCTGCTAGTGGGAGCTGGCTGTGTGTAAATTAGCTGCTTACATAACACTTCAAACGTAATTCCTTGGCCTAAATATGCTTTTTTTTTCATTCATTCATGGGATGTGGGCGACGCTGGCCAGGCCAGCATTTATTGCTCATCCCTAATTGCCCTTGAGAAGGTGGTGGTGAACTGCCTTCTTGAACCGCTGCAGTCCATGTGGGGTAGGTATACCCACAGTGCTGTTGGAAGGGAGTTCCAGGACTTTGACCCAGCAACAGTGAAGGAACGGCGAAATAGTTCCAAGTCAGGATGGTGTGTGACTTGGAGGGGAACTTGCAGGTGGTGATATTCCCATGCTTTTGCTGCCCTTCTCCTTCTAGGTGGTAGAGGTCGCGGGTTTGGAAGGTGCTGTCTAAGGAGCCTTGGTGCATTGCTGCAGCGCATCTTGTAGATGGTACACACTGCTGCCACTGTGCGTCGGTGGTGGAGGGAGTGAATGTTTGTAGATGGGGTGCCAATCAAGTGGGTTGCTTTGTCCTGGATAGTGTCGAGCTTCTTCAGTGTTGTTGGAGCTGCACCCATCCAGGCAAATGGAGAGTATTCCATCACACTCCTGACTTGTGCCTTGTAGATGGTGGCCAGGCTTTGGGGAGTCAGGAGGTGAGTTACTCGCCTCAGGATTCCTAGCCTCTGACCTGCTCTTGTAGCCACGGTATTTATATGGCTACTCCAGTTCAGTTCCTGGTCAATGGTAGCCCCTAGGATGTTGATAGTAGGGGATTCAGCGATGGTAATGCTGTTGAATGTCAAGGGGAGATGGTTAGATTCTCTCTTGTTGGAGATGGTCATTGCCTGGCACTTGTGTGGCGCAAATGTTACTTGCCACTTATCAGCCCAAGCCTGGACATTGTCCAGGTCTTGCTGCAATTCTACACAGACTGCTTCAGTATCTGAGGAGTCACGAATGGTGCTGAACATTGTGCAATCATCAGCGAACATCCCCACTTCTGACCTTATGATTGAAGGAAGGTCATTGATGAAGCAGCTGAAGATGGTTGGGCCTAGGACACTACCCTGAGGAACACCTGCAGTGATGTCCTGAAGCTCAGATGATTGACCTCCAACAACCACAACCATCTTCCTTTGCGCTAGGTATGACTCCAGCCAGTGGAGGGTTTTCCCCCTGATTCCCATTGACCTCAGTTTTGCTAGGGCTCCTTGATGCCATACTCGGTCAAATGCTGCCTTGATGTCAAGGGCAGTCACTCTCACCTCACCTCTTGAGTTCAGCTCTTTTGTCCATGTTTGAACCAAGGCTGTAATAAGGTCAGGAGCTGAGTGGCCCTGGCGGAACCCAAACTGAGGGTCACTGAGCAGGTTATTGCTAAGCAAGTGCCGCTTGATGGCACTGTTGATGAAATCTTCCATCACTTTACTGATGATTGAGAGTAGGCTGATGGGACGGTAATTGGCCGGGTTGGACTTGTCCTGCTTTTTGTGTACAGGAGATACCTGGGCAATTTTCCAGATTGCAGGGTAGATGCCAGTGTTGTAGCTGTACTGGAACAGCTTGGCGAGGGGCGCGGCAAGTTCTGGAGCACAAGTCTTCAGTACTATTGCCGGAATATTGTCAGGGCCCATAGTTTTTGCAGTATCCAGTGCCTTCAGTCGTTTCTTGAAATCACGCGGAGTGAATCAAATTGGCTGCAGTCTGGCATCTGTGATGCTGGGGACTTCAGGAGGAGGCCGAGATGGATCATCAACTCGGCACTTCTGGCTGAAGATTGTTGCAAATGCTTCAGCCTTATCTTTCGCACTGATGTGCTGGGCTCCCCCATCATTGAGGATGGGGATATTTGTGGAGTCACCTCCTCCTGTTAGTTGTTTAATTGTCCACCACCATTCACGGCTGGATGTGGCAGGACTGCAGAGCTTCGATCTGATCCGTTGGTTATGGGATCGCTTAGCTCTGTCTATCACATGCTGCTTACGCAGTTTGGCACGCAGATAGTCCTGTGTTGTAGCTTCACCAGGTTGACACCTCATTTTGAGGTATGCCTGGTGCAGCTCCTGGCATGCCCTCCTGCACTCTTCATTGAACCAGGGTTGGTCTCCTGGCTTGATGGTAATGGTCGAGTCGGGGATATGCTGGGCCATGAGGTTACAGATTGTGGTTGAGTACAATTCTGCTGCTGCTGATGGCCCACAGCGCCTCATGGATGCCCAGTTTTGCATTGCTAGATCTGTTTGAAATCTATCCCATTTAGCACGGTGATAGTGCCACACAACACGATGGACGATATCCTCAATGTGAAGGCAGGACTTCGTCTCCACAAGGACTGTGCGGTGGTCACTCCTACCAATACTGTCATGGACAGAAGCATCTGCAGCAGGCAGATTGGTGAGGACGAGGTCAAGTATGTTTTTCCCTCGTGTTGGTTCCCTCACCACCTGCCGCAGACCGAGTCTAGCAGCTATGTCCTTTAGGACTCGGCCAGCTCGGTCAGTAGTGGTGCTACCGAGCCACTCTTGGTGATGGACATTGAAGTTCCCCACCCAGAGTACATTTTGTGCCCTTGCCACCCTCAATGTTTCCTCCAAGTGGTGTTCAACATGGTGGAGTACTGTCATCAGCTGAGGGAGGGCGGTAGGTGGTAATCAGTAGGAGGTTACCTTGCCCATGTTTGACCTGATGCCATGAGACTTCATGGGGTCCGGAGTCAATGTTGAGGACTCCCAGGGCAACTCCCTCCCTACTGTATACCACTGTGCCACCACCTCTGGTGGGTCTGTCCTGCCAGTGGGACAGCACATACCTGGGGATGGTGATGGCAGTGTCTGGGACATTGTCTGTAAGGTATGATTCCGTGAGTATGACTGTGTCAGGCTGTTGCTGAACTAGTCTGTGGGACAGCTCTCCCAACTTTGGCACAAGCCCCCAGATGTTAGTAAGGAGGACTTTGCAGGGTTGACAGGGCTGGGTTTGCCGTTGTCCTTTCCGGTGCCTAGGTCGATGCCGGGTGGTCCATCGGTTTCATTCTTTTTTATTGGCTTCGTAGTGGTTAGGTACAACTGAGTGGCTTGCTAGGCCATTTCAGAGGGCATGTAAGAGTTAACCACATTGCTGTGGGTCTGGAGTCACATGTAGGTCAGACCAGGTAAGGACAGCAGATTTCCTTCCCTAAAGGACATTAGTGAACCAGATGGGTTTTTACAACAATCGACAATGGTTTCATGGCCATCATTAGACTAGCTTTTAACTCCAGATTTATTAATTAAATTCAAATTCCACCTTCTGCTGTGGTGGGATTCGAACCCATGTCCCCAGAGAAATACCCTGGGTCTCTGGGTTACTAGTCCAGTGATAATACCACTACGCCACCGCCTACCCTAATGCTGTGGGGCATTCTGAGGATGTGAAAGGGGAATATATAAATGCAAGACTTCATATAAAAGCTTAAACTCATCCCATTACCAACTGTGCTACAGGTGTTGCATGTGAGGTAGACTTCAAGAAATTTATCTAGGAGGTTCTGTGAATTTCTGTGAATGAAATTCCCTCTGTTCATTATGGGTGAGTTTTGGAGTTTTTGACTGGACTTCTGATCCAAAACAAAGGAAATGAACAGGACAGAAAAATAGTAAACAATGACCCAAATGTAAAAGCAATAGTGTTTTTAAAACATGTAAGAGGAGATTCTCCTGAGTCTATACCCAGGCACATTAGATTACTTGGGTTCAGCAAATATCAAAAATATTGGGAAGGTAGGAGTGCATTCCTGGAAAGGAATCTGCCTGGTTATCTTTTGATTTAAATTAATAAAATGAACTGGGCCCAGTGCAAAAAATCCAATAAAGCAGTTCAGAGATGGTTCAATCGGCTGATTCCTGGGATAAAGGGGATGTCTTATGAGGAAAGGTTGAGCAGGTTGGGCCTATACTCATTGGAGTTTAGGAGTATGAGGGGTGATCATTTGAAACATATAAGATTCTGAGGGGGCTTGACAGAGTAGATGCTGAGAGGATGTTTCCCCTCATGGGGGAATCTAGAACTAGGGGGCACAGTTTCAAAATAAGGGGTCTCCCATTAAAGATGGAGATGAGGAGGAATTTCTTCTCTCAGAGGGTCATTATCTTTGGAATTCTCTACCCCAGAGAGCAACAGAGGCTGGGTCATTGAATATATTCAAGGCTGAATTAGATTTTTGATCTACAAGGGAGTCAAGGGTTATGGGGAGCAGGCAGGAAAGTGGAGTTAAGGCCACAATCAGATCAGCCATGATCTTATTGAATGGTGCAGCAGGCTCAAGGGGCTAAATGGCCTACTCCTGCTCCTGTTTCTTATGATCGCATAATCTTTTGATACTCCTTGCTCTCTAGTGATCCTGAGCACAGACTCAGGAAAATCTACCCCTTAATACACTACAGCGCTTAGCAAAAATGCACTTTTAGGAAGTGAGTGTCTGGTGATAGAATGTGGGATTCCCAAATCAGGTGCCGAAGGTTGAATCCAAGTACTGACATTAGCAAAGAGTGGAACATACATGGTGGGTCGAATGGCATCTAATGTGCTGTAAGAGTGCACTATCATTGGGTAAGTGCCGCCAAATCATGGCTGTGATGTAGAAGATGGTGTGACAGTGAATGTGCCACCTTGGAGAGAAGGAATAATTGTGTTATTCCATTATTCAATGGATGTGGCCCCATTATTGTTCTCACAAGTCCAAGCGGTGCGAACTTGGTTTAACCATCTCAACAGCTCTGGCTGGACCATACCAAGTTTCATTCTCCTCTGTCAATACCACTCCAGTACGAAGTGTCTCCTAATAGAAATGACTTCTATAGCACCTTTCATGACTTCAGGACATCCCGCGCACTTTATAGCCCATGGAGTACGTTTGATGCACAGTTACTGTTGCAATGTATAAAACCCCTCACTGCTGTCTCCCTCCACCATCATCCCTAACAAGTATGATGAGCTCATGGAATTTGAAGATTGACACCATCCTGCTTCTGCTGCCTCTTCTCCTCCCCTTTACCCGCTAAGCCAGTATTCCTCTCTGCCCTAGCCCTGAATCTGCATCTCACTCTGTTTTATCTGCTGTCCCCTCACAATCTCTTTGAGAAGGGGCAGCACAGTGGTGTAGTGGTTAGCACCGCAGCCTCATAGCTCCAGCGACCCAGGTTCAGCTCTGGGTACTGCCTGTGCAGTGTTTGCCAGTTCTTCCCTGTGACCGTGTGGGTTTCCTCCAGGTGCTCCAGTTTTCTCCCACATGCCAAAGACTTGCAGGTTTATAGGTAAATTGGCCATTGTTAAAAAAAAAATGCCCCTTGTGTAGGTAGGAGAGTTGTGGGGATGTGAGAGGGAAAAATGGGATTAATGCAGGATTAGTATAGATGGGTGGTTGATGTTCGGTACAGACTCAGTGGGCTAAAGGGCCTGTTTCGGTGTTGTATCTCTCTATGACTCTATCACCTTGTCCATAACATCCAGCTTCTGCTGCTTTGACTGCATTCCCACAAAACTGCTTACCTTCCTGTTCCCTATGCTAACTGACCTTCTAAATGGTTCTCTCTCCTCAGATACTGATAACCACCCTCATCGCCCCTTCCTCAAAACAAAAATCATCTTTGATCTTGTAAACTGCCACACCATGTCCAACCTCCCTTTCCTCTCCAAAGGTCATGAATCCATTGTTGACTCCCCAATCTGCCCATCTTTCTTGCAGCTCCACATCTGAATTTCTCCAGTCAGGTTTCCATACCTGAGACAACACAGAAACAGCCTTAACCAAAGTCACAAATGCTACTCCCTGAGACTGTGACTGGGGTGAATTTTCTCTTCTTGTCCGTCACCTCTCCAATGCCTTTCCTCTGTTGTTCGACTCTGCGGGATTGCTCTCAGTCCCACTCTTGCCTATCTAATCATAACTAGAGTATCTCCTGTAATGGCTTCTTTTTTTATCCTTCACCTTTACCTCCGGATTTCCGCAAGGATCTATCCTTGGTCTCCTCATTTACATGCTGCCTTTTGGTGACATCATTTGCAAACATGGGGTCATCTTCCACATGGACACTGACAACACCAGCTCCAGTTCTTCACCATTTCTCACTATCCCTCTATTGCCCCGAGGTTATCAGGCTGCTTGTCTACCATCCAGTCTTGAATCAGCCACATTTTTCTTTGGTTAAACATTGGGAATACTGGAGGCGTCATTTTGTCCTTGCTTCGAACTCCATGCCCATACTACTGAATTTATCCCCTTCCCCAGCCATTCTCTCAGGCTGAATTAGACTGTTTACAATCTTGGCATCCTGTTCACCATGCGGTGAACTTTACAATCCTAGATCTAATCCATCACCTCCACCTCCAGTTTCCACCTCCGTGACATCAACCCCCTCCATCCCTGCCTCAGCTCATCTGCCACTGCAACCCTCATCCATGCCTTCATCAGATCTAAGCTTGACAATTTCAATCCCCTCCTGTTCAGCCTCCCATACTCTGCCCTTCATAAACTC
This sequence comes from Heterodontus francisci, assembly GCF_036365525.1. NCBI lineage: Eukaryota > Metazoa > Chordata > Chondrichthyes > Heterodontiformes > Heterodontidae > Heterodontus > Heterodontus francisci. Next base: position 194,307,119 of record NC_090375.1, read on the forward strand.
CATCTTATCCAAAACTCTGCTGCCCTTATCTTATCCTCCACCAGGCCCTGTTCACTATTACCCCTTTTCTTGCCAACTTAACATTGAATCCTAGTCTCTCAATGTCTGCAGTTTAAAAGTCTCAGTTAATGTTTGGCAATTTTCTCCATAGGACTATTTCAAAGAACGCTACCAAGATTGTTTCTGAAATGCTATTTCCTCGGGTGGTAATTTGTTCTGAAACCTATTTACAGACCTCTGTTAATACCAATTGCTAAGCTCATAAGAGAAGCTGAGGATGGCTTGCCATTATGAGGAATTGCCTCAACTACACAAAAACAATTTTGTTAAAGACAACAGTTTTAGAAAATCTGACAGTGGAAGTAAAACCAGAGAGTGGTGAAAATATGGAACATGCTACCACATATAGAGGTTGAGGTGAATAGCATAGGTGCATTTAAGGGGAAGGTACAGCACACGAGGCAGAAAGGAGGATATGCTGTTGGAGTGAGATGAAGTAGAGTGAGAGGAAACTCATGTTGGGCATAAACACTGACACAGACCAATTGGACTGAATGGCCTGTTTCTGCCTGTGAATTCTATGTGATGTAAATGCACATTATTTTTTCTGCTTTGCTGCTGAGAAACATCTCCACTGTTTTCACTGAAGGGTTCTGTAAATCAAACGAGCATTCAATGCATTTTCCATCAACCCTTTCCAGTAGCTTATGGCAATGAGGATTGAGATTTTTATGAAGCAGCACAAAGGTGGTCCAATTTTGTTTAAGTTATTGTTTTATTCCTCTCCTTTCAGGTGCCCAAATTTTTACTGAAGACAAGATTAAGGAAGAAGCCTATGGTTGTTTGCTGTTTCTTCACTGCCCTATCCATGGTGGTGATAAACACTTATCCGTCTCTCCATTTTGATGACAAAATGTCTGGCCTTGATTACCGAGCACCCAGCCAGCTACATGGAAAACTTACTCAGCAAAGGAGACTGTGGAGAAACACTGGCTCCTTCCCCAAGCAAACAAATACCTTCCACAGACATGACAAATTGCTACCAATGGAAAACAGTCATCGAAAGCGATGGCATTTGAGTGCTAAGGCACACAGCCACATGGAGCCATTTCAAGAGTGGTACAGCTATGGAGAAATGCAAAAGGCTTCCAGCATATCAGAACGTCGAAAGAAACCGCTGCAGAAAAGGCACCAAAGTAGAAAGACTATGCTGCCTGAAGTTCTAAATAACCAGAGGCAGGAAGGCAGCGAGCACACTGAGCCACCTCTGATGCCAGGGTCTCTGAGGATTGGCGTGCAATGTTATCAGTCCTTAGTGGACAAGGCCATTTTACATGTTCCTAAGTCTAATGGGAACGCACCAGCCATCCGGGATGCTGGAGAAATGTCTGACATATCTTCTGTTTTGAATTATACAACAGATACAAAGGAGGTGAAATCTCTGCAGCCTCACTGCAAACCTGACATTCTGAGCACTGCAACTAAAAAACAAGTTCTACCACAATTTAAAGTTCCTTCAAATCAGAACAGAATACTTAATCAGAAGTTTCTGGGCAACGAATCCAAGGGACCTGGGAAAATACCATTCTTTAGCAGGGCAAGGATGAAGTATCTGGATTTTTCCTTGGTAAACAATGGGAAAAGAGACCAAAAGACTATTTCACGAGTGAGCAAAAGGATAAATGAGCCTAAAATCTGTGACAGTGTTGAAACCAGTCTTCCAATTTCAGAGAAGGAAGATAGGGTTAGGCTCCGTGAGAAATCTCCACCCTGGTTTGACTCAAGTGACATTGAGAAGATGAAACTGTTGTCTACTGGTTCGGTGGTTGCAAAAGCACGGATACCAGCTCATGGACAAGTAATCAAAGTAGGTCTAAGCTTTCGTTCTCCGATGGTGATCCATGACCTCACAGGGCATTGTCAAGAGGGACTGTGTGGCCTAATAAAGCGGCCCAATGACCTCAATGAAGTGTTAGCTTTTCATTTGGACAGGGTTCTGGGTCTAAACCGGAGTCTGCCCGTTGTAGCCCGAAGATTTAATGATGCATTGCTCCCATACAAATTCACAGATGGAGTGGCCAGGCCAATTGTTTGGTGGGATGCAGACATTCAACATCTGGATGATCCCAACAGCGACCAAAATTCATTCGAGTTGAGCTGGTTTCAATACCAGGAGATGCTGCGGCAACAGTGTGGCATTAACAAGGCTCCGGAGAATCACACTGTGCCCTGCCTTAGTGTGAAACACTCTGAGTGGGGCAAGTTAGCTCTTTTTGATTTCCTCTTACAGGTAAGCTTTTTAAGGGTAGAAAAAACTTTCCACATTCTTTAGGAAACTTACACTTAGAAAGAATAGACATGGTGAGTAATTTTACAGTTTTCTGTGGGAAGGTTTACAATGCCAGTAGGGCATATTGGACTTTTTTTTATTCTTTCATGGGATGTGGGCATCGCTGGTAAGGCCAGCATTTGTTGCTCATCCCTAATTGCCCTTGAGAAGGTGATGGTGAGCCACCTTTTTAAACCACCGTAGTCCATCTGGTGTAGGTACACCCACAGTGCTGTTAGGAAGGGAATTCCAGGATTTTGATCCAGTGACAGTGAAGGAACGGGGATATAGTTCCAAGTCAGGATGGTGTGTGGCTTGGAGGGGAACTTGCAGGTGGTGGTGTTCCCATGCATTTGCTGCCCTTGCCCTTCTAGTTGGTAGAGGTTGCGGGTTTGGAAGGTGCTGTCTAAGGAACCTTGGTGCATTGCTGCAGTGCATCTTGTAGATGGTACACACTGCTGCCACTGTGCGTCGGTGGTGGAGGGAGTGAATGTTTGTGGATGGGGTGTCAATCAAGTGGGCTGCTTTGTCCTGGATGGTGTCGAGCTTCTTGAGTATTGTTGGAGCTGCACCCATCCAGGCAAGTGGAGCGTATTCCATCACACTCCTGACTTGTGTCTTGTAGATGGTGGACAGGCTTTGGGGAGTCGGCAAGCGTGTTATTCGCCACAGAATTCCCAGCCTCTGACCTGCTCTTAAAGCCACAGTGTTTATATGGCTACGTCAGTTCAGTTTCTGGTCAATGGTAAACATCAGGATGTTGATAGTGTGGGATTCAGAGATGGTAATGCTATTAAATGCCAAGGGGAGATGGTTAGATTATATCTTGTTGGAGATGTCCATTTCCTGGCACTTGTATGGCGAGGATGTTACTTGCCACTTATCAGCCCAAGCCTGAATGTTGTCCAGCTCTTGCTGCATGTGGACACAGACTGCTTCAGAATCTAAGGAGTTGCTAATGGTACTGAACCCTGTGCAATCACCAGTGAATTCTGACCTTTTGTTGGAGGGAAGGTCATTGATGAAGCAAATGAAGATTGTTTGACTTAGGACACTACACTGAGGAACTTGTGCAACAATGTCCCGGGGCTTTGATGTTTGGCCTCCAACAACTACAACAATCTTCATTTGTGCTAGGTATGACTCCAACCAGTGGAGAGCTCCCCCACCCACCCTAATTCCCATTGACTTCAATTTTGCTAGGGCTCCTTGATCAAATGCTGCCTTGATGTCAAGGGCAGTAACTTTCACCTCACCTCTTGAGTTCAGTTCTTTTGTCCATGTTTGGACCAAGGCTGTAATGAGGTCAGGAGCTGAGTGGTCCTGGTGGAACCGAAACTGAGCATCGGTGAGCAGGTTATTGCTGAGCAAGGGTCGCTTGATAGCACTGTTGACAACCCCCTCCATCACTTTGCTAATGATCGAGAGTAGACTGATAGGGCAGTTATTGGCCGGGTTGGATTTGTCCTGCTTTTTGTGGACAGGACATACCTGGTCAATTTTCTACATTGTTGGGTAGTGCCAGTGTTGTAGCTGTACTGGAACAGCTTGGCTAAGGTTGCAGCTAGTTTTGGAGCACAGGTCTTCAGTACTATTGCTGAGATGTTGTCAGGGCCCATAGCCTTTGCAGTATCCAGTGCCTTCAGCCGTTTCTTAACATCAGGTGGATTGAATCAAATTGGCTGAAGATGCATCTGTGATGCTGAGGATCTCAGGAGGAGAGCGAGATGGATCATCCATTTATCATCCACACTTCTGTTTGATGATAGTTGCAATTGCTTCAGCCTTATCTTTTGCATTGGTGTGCTGGGCTCCCCCATCATTGAGGATGGGATTATTTGTGGAGCCACCTCCTCCTGTTAGTTGTTTAATTGTCCTCCACCATTCATGACTGGGTGTGGCAGGACTGCAGAGCTTAGATCTGATCCGTTCATTGTGGGATTGCTTGGCTCTGTCTATCTTATGCTGCTTCTGCTATTTAGTATGCATGTAGTCCCGTGTGCAGCTTCATCGGGTTGCCACCTCATTTTAGGTATGCCCAGTGCTGCTCCTGGCATGCTCTCCTATACTCTTCACTGAACCAGTGTTGATCACTCGGCTTGACGGTAATGGTAGAGTGGGGGATATGCCGGGGCAATGAGGTTACAGATTGTGGTTGAATAGAATTCTGCTGCTGCTGATGGCCCACAGCGCCTCATGGATGACCAGTTTCGAGCTGATGGAGCTGTTCTGAATCTATCCCATTTAACAGAGTGGTAGTGCCACACAACACAATGGTGGTATCCTTAGTGTGAAGACAGGACTTTGTCTCCACAAGGACTGTCTGGTGGTCACTCCTACCGATACTGTCACGGACAGATGCAGCTGTGACAGGTAGATCGGTGAGGGTGAGGTCAAGTATTTTTTTCACTCTTGATGGTTCCCTCACCACCTGCACAGATCCAGTCTGGCAGATATGACTATAAGGACTTGGCCAGCCTGGTCAGTAGTGGTGCAACCGAGCCATTTTTTGTGATGGACATTGAAGTCTCCCGCCCAGAGTACACTCTGTGTCCTTGCTACTCTCAGTGTTTCTTTCAAGTGGTGCTCAAATTGGAGGAGTACAGACTCATCAGCTGAGTGAGGACAGTAGGTGGTAATCAGCAGGAGGTTTCTTTGTTCATGTTTGACCTGATGCCATGAGACTTCATGAGGTCTGGACTCAATGTTAAGGACCCTTAGGGCAACTCCCTCCCGACTGTACCGCCAACTTTGGCTGTCATGTATGATTTGGTGAGTATGACTATGTCAGGCTATTGCATGACTAGTCTGTGGGACTTCCTTTCCAATTTTGGCACAGGTCCCCAGATGTTAGTAAGGATCAACTGGGCAGGGTGTATTTTTTTTATTCATTCAGGGATGTGGGCATCACTGGCTAGACCAGCATTTATTGCCCATCCCTAATTGCTCTTGAGAAGGTGGTGGTGAGCTGCCTTCTTGAACCTCTGCAGTCCTTAGGTGTAGGTACACCCACAGTGCTGTTAGGAAGGGAGTTCCAGGATTTTGATGCAGCGACAGTGAAGGAACGGCGATATAGTTCCAAGTCGGGATGGTGTGTGGTTTGGAGGCGAACTTGCAGGTGGTGGTGTTCCCATGCATTTGCTGCCCTTGGCCTTCTAGTTGGTAGAGGTCATGGGTTTGGAAGGTGCTGTCAAAGGTGCCTTGGTGAGTTGCTGCAGTGCATCTTGTAGATGGTACACAGTGGTGCCACTATGCATTGTTGGTGAAGGGAGTGAATGTAGGAGGTGGTGCCAATCAAGCGGGCTGCTTTGTTCTGGATGGTGTCAAGCTTCTTAAGTGTTGTTGGGGCTGCACTCATTCAGGCAAATCGACAGTATTCCATCACTCTCCTGACTTGTGCCTTGTAGATGGTGGACAAGCATTGGGGAGACAGGAGGTGAGTTACTCGCCGCAGAATTCCCATCCTCTGACCTGCTCTTGCAGCCACAGCATTTATGTGCCGTTGTCATTTCTGGTGTCTAGGTCAATGCTGGGTGGTCCATCAGGTTTTTTTTTAGAATATTACAGCGCAGTACAGGCCCTTCGGCCCTCGATGTTGCGCCGATCATCTGACCTACACTATTCCATTTACATCCATATGTCTATCCAATGACCACTTAAATGCCCTTAAAGTTGGCGAGTCTACTACTGTTGCAGGCAGGGCGTTCCACGCCCCTACTACTCTCTGCGTAAAGAAACTACCTCTGACATCTGTCCTATATCTTTCACCCCTCAACTTAAAGCTATGTCCCCTCGTGTTTGCCATCCTCATCCGAGGAAAAAGACTCTCACTATCCACCCTATCTAACCCTCTGATTATCTTGTATGTCTCTATTAAGTCACCTCTCCTCCTCCTTCTCTCTAACGAAAACAACCCCAAGTCCCTCAGCCTTTCCTCGTAAGACCTTCCTTCCATACCAGGCAACATCCTAGTAAATCTCCTCTGCACCCTTTCCAAAGCTTCCACATCCTTCCTATAATGCGGTGACCAGAACTGCACGCAATACTCAAGGTGCGGCCTCACCAGAGTTTTGTACAGCTGCATCATGACCTCGTGGCTCCGAAACTCGATCCCCCTACTAACAAAAGCTAACACACCATATGCCCTCTTAACAGCCCTATTAACCTGGGTAGCAACTTTCAGGGATTTATGTACCTGGATACCAAGATCTCTCTGCTCATCTACACTACCAAGAATCTTCCCATTAGCCCAGTACTCTGCATTGCTGTTACTCCTTCCAAAGTGAATCACCTCACACTTCTCCGCATTAAACTCCATCTGCCATCTCTCAGCCCAGCTCTGCAGCCTATCTATGTCCCTCTGTACCCTACAACACCCTTCGACACTATCCACAACTCCACCGACCTTCGTGTCATCCGCAAATTTACTAACCCACCCTTCTACACCCTCATCCAGGTCGTTTATAAAAATGACAAACAGCAGTGGCCCCAAAACAGAACCTTGCGGTACACCACTAGTAACTAAACTCCAGGATGAACATTTGCCATCAACCACCACCCTCTGTCTTCTTTCAGCTAGCCAATTTCTGATCCAAAGCTCTAAATCACCTTCAACCCCATACTTCCGTATTTTCTGCAATAGCCTACCGTGGGGAACCTTATCAAACGCCTTACTGAAATCCATATACACCACATCCACGGCTTTACCCTCATCCACCTGTTTGGTCACCTTCTCGAAAAACTCAATAAGGTTTGTGAGGCATGACCTACCTTTCACAAAACCGTGCTGACTATCGCAAATGAACTTATTCTTTTCAAGATGATTATAAATCCTGTCTCTTATAACCTTTTCCAACATTTTACCCACAACCGAAGTAAGGCTCACAGGTCTATAATTACCAGGGCTGTCTCTACTCCCCTTCTTGAACAAGGGGACAACATTTGCTATCCTCCAGTCCTCCGGCACTACTCCTGTCGACAATGACGACATAAAGATCAACAACAACAGCTCTGCAATCTCCTCCCTGGCTTCCCAGAGAATCCTAGGATAAATCCCATCTGGCCCAGGGGACTTATCTATTTTCACTCTTTCCAAAATTGCTAACACCTCCTCCTTGTGAATCTCAATCCCATCTAGCCTAGTAGGCTGTATCTCAGTAATCTCCTCGGCAACATTTTCTTTTTCTACTGTAAATACTGACGAAAAATATTCATTTAACGCTTCCCCTATCTCCTCTGATTCCGCACACAACTTCCCACTACTATCCTTGATTGGCCCTGTTCTAACTCTTATCATTCGTTTATTCCTGATATACCTATAGAAAGCCTTAGGGTTTTCTTTGATCCTATCCGCCAATGACTTCTCGTGTCCTCTCCTTGCTCTTCTTAGCCCTCCCTTTAGATCCTTCCTGGCTAGCTTGTAACTCTCAAGCGCCCTAACTGAGCCTTCACGTCTCATCCTAACATAAGCCGCCCTCTTCCTCTTGACAAGCGCTTCAACTTCTTGAGTAAACCACGGCTCCCTCGCTCGACAACTTCCTCCCTGCCTGACAGGTACATACTTATCAAGGACACGCATTAGCTGCTCCTTGAATAAGCTCCACATTTCGTTTGTGCCCATCCCCTGCAGTTTCCTTCCCCATCCTACACATCCTAAATCTTGCCTAATCGCGTCATAATTTCCTTTCCCCCAGCTATAATTCTTGCCCTGCGGTATATACCTGTCCCTGCCCATCGCTAAGGTAAACCTAACCGAATTGTGATCACTATCGCCAAAGTGCTCACCTACATCTAAATCGAACACCTGGCCGGGTTCATTACCCAGTACCAAATCCAATGTGGCATCGCTCCTGGTTGGCCTGTCCACATACTGTGTCAGAAAACCCTCCTGCACACACTGGACAAAAACAGACCCATCTAAAGTACTCGAACTATAGTATTTCCAGTCAATATTTGGAAAGTTAAAGTCCCCCATAACCACTACCCTGTTACTCTCGCTCCTGTCGAGAATCATCTTCGCTATCCTTTCCTCTACATCTCTGGAACTATTCGGAGGTCTATAGAAAACTCCCAACAGGGTGACCTCTCCTCTCCTGTTTCTAACCTCGGCCCATACTACCTCAGTAGACGAGTCCTCAAACGTCCTTTCTGCCGCTGTAATACTTTCCTTGATTAACAATGCCACACCCCCCCCTCTTTTACCCTCTTCTCTGTTCTTACTGAAACATCTAAATCCCGGAACCTGCAACATCCATTCCTGCCCCTGCTCTACCCATGTCTCTGAAATGGCCACAACATCAGGATCCCAGGTACCAACCCATGCTGCAAGCTCACCCACCTTATTTCGGATGCTCCTGGCGTTGAAGTAGACACACTTTAAACCAAGTTCTTGCTTGCCAGTGCCCTCTTGCGTCCCTGTAACCTTATCCCCTACCTCACTACTCTCAACAGCCTGTACACTGGAACTACAATTTAGGTTCCCATTCCCCTGCTGATTTAGTTTAAACCCCCCCGAAGAGCACTAACAAATCTCCCCCCCAGGATATTGGTACCCCTCTGGTTCAGGTGAAGACCATCCTGTTTGTAGAGGTCCCACCTACCCCAGAAAGAGCCCCAATTATCCAGGAAACCAAAACCCTCCCTCCTACACCATCCCTGCAGCCACGTGTTCAACTCCTCTCTCTCCCTATTCCTCTCTTCGCTAGCACGTGGCACAGGCAACAACCCAGAGATAACAACTCTGGTTGTTCTCGCTCTAAGCTTCCACCCTAGCTCCCTGAATTTCTGCCTTAAATCCCCATCTCTCTTCCTACCTATGTCGTTGGTGCCTATGTGGACCACGACTTGGGGGTGCTCCCCCTCCCCCTTAAGGATCCCAAAAACAGGATCGGAGACATCACGTACCCTGGCACCTGGGAGGCAACACACCAACCGTGAGTCTCTCTCGTTCCCACAGAACCTCCTATCTGTTCCCCTAACTATGGAGTCCCCAATGACTAATGCTTTTATTCATATTTGTATTTTTGTAGCAGTTTGGTACAACAGAGGGCAGTTAACAGTCAACCACACTGCTGTGATTCTGGAGTCACATTTAGGCTAGACCAGGTAATGATGGGAGATTTCCTTCCCTAAACGGCAGTAGTGAACTCGATGGCTTTTTACACCAATCCAGTAGTTTCATGGTCACCATTACTGAGACTGGCTTTTAATTTCAGATTTAAAAATTAATTAAATTTAAATTTCACCAGCTGCCAGGGTGGGATTTGACCTCATGTCCCCAGGGCAGTATTTGGAGATTCTGGATTACTAGTCCAGTAACATTACAACTATGCCACTGACTCCCTAGTCAGTATATGAGTTAACTGGTGATCCTCATGTAGAGTTTTTGCAAAATTTGACACCAAGGAGATATTAGGGTAGACGACGAAAGGTTTGGCCAAAGAGATTAGGTTTTAAGGAACATCTTAAAAGAGGAAAGTGAGGCGGAGAGTTTTAGAGAGGGAATTCCAGAACTTTGGACCTTGGCAGCTAAAGATATGGCTGCCAGTGGTGACAAAATTAACATTGGAGATGCTCAAAAGCCCAGAACTGGAGGACCGCAGAGATCTCAGTGGGTTGTAAGGCTGTTTATTGTTAGCATATCACACTATTGCCCTTTGACCTTTGTGATTATGCCATGATATGTGCATACGAATGTTTAATAAAGATGATGACAACAACTTGTATTCAACTTGTATTCATGTAGCACCTTGAATGTCAAAAAACCCAAGTAAGCACTGCTCACCACTGTCAGATCATTCAGGTGAAAAACTGCAGGTGCTTGAATTTTTGATACGCACCAGCAATGAATATCTGTAAAATCAATTCCATAAAGAAAGCACTTTCATTTATCTGCAGCCATATTCCAAGGCAAATTTGTACACTATGATACTCAAAACCCCAGCTGGATGATATTTCAGAGTCCCCCCCACACCCCCCCACCAAAGTCAGAGGTCTCGTAGGTGATTTCAAGGCAGCATTTGGCTGAATGTGGCTTAAGAAGCCCTAGTAAAATTGAAGTCAATGGAGATTAGGAGGAAAACTCTCCACTGGCTGGAGAGCACAAAGGAAAATGGTTGTGGTTAGAGTCATAGAGTCATAGAGTTATACAGCACAGAAACAGGCCCTTCGGCCCACTGTGTCCACGACGGCCATCAAGCCTATCTATTCTAATCCCATTTTCCAGCACTTGGCCCATAGCCTTGTATGCCATGACATTTCAAGTGCTCATCTAAATACTTCTTAAATGTTGTGAGGGTTCCTCCCTCTACCACCCCTCCAGGCAGTGTGTTCCAGATTCCAACCACCCACTGGGTGAAATTTTTTTTCCTCAAATCCCCTCTAAACTCCCTGCCCCTTACCTTAAATCTATGCCCCCTGGTTATTGACACCTCTGCTAAGGGAAAAAGTTTCTTCCTATCTACCCTATCTATGCCCCTCATAATTTTGTCTACCTCAATCAGGTCCCCCCTCAGCCTTCTCTGCTCTAAGGAAAACAATCCTAACCTATCCAGTCTGTCTTCATAGCTGAAATGTTCCAGCCCAGACAACACCCTGGTGAATCTCCTCTGCACCCTCTCCAGTGCAATCACATCCTTCCTATAATGTGGTGACCAGAACTGTACATAGTGTGGCCTAACTAGCATTTTATACAGCTCCATCATAACCTCCCTGCTCTTATATTCTATGCCTCGGCTAATAAAGGCAAGTATTACTTATGCCTTCCTAACCATCTTATCTACCTGTGCTGCTATCTTCAGTCATCTATGGACAAGTACACCAAGGTCCCTCTGACCCTCTGTACTTCCTATGGTCCTACCATCCATTGTATATTCCCTTGTTTTGTTAGCCCTCCCAAAATGCATGACCTCACACTTCTCAGGATTAAATTCCATTTGCCACTGCTCTGCCCATTTTACCAGCCCATCTATATCGTCCTGTAATCTAAGGCTTTCCTCCTCACTATTTATGACACCACCAATTTTCATGACATCTGCGAACTTTACTGATCATACCTCCAATATTCATGTCTTAATAATCAATGTACACTACAAACATCAAGGTTCCCAGCACCAATCCCTGTGGTACACCACAGGTCACAGGCTTCCAATCACAAAAACAACCCTCGACCATCACCCTCTGCCTCCTGCCAAAAAGCCAATTTTGGATCCAATTTGCCAAATTACCCTGGATCCCATGGGCTCTTACCTTCTTGAACAATCTCCATGTGGGACCTTATCAAAAGCCTTACTGAAGTCCATGTAGACTACATCAACTGCTTTATCCTCATCTACACACCTAGTCACCTCCTCGAAAAATTCAATCAAATTTGTTAGACATGATCTCCCCCTGACAAAGCCATGCTGACTATCCTTAATTAATTCCTGCCTCTCCAAGTGGAGATTAATCCTGTCCCTCAGATTTTTTTCCATTAGTTTCCCTACCACTGAAGTTAGACTCACCGGCCTGTAATTACCTGGTTTATCCCTACTACCCTCCTTGAATAATTGTACTACATTTGCTGTCCTTCAGTCCTCTGGCACTTCTCCTGTGGCTAGAGAGGTTTTGAAAATTTGTGTCGGAGCCCCTGCAATCTTCTCCCTTACCTCACATAGCAACCTGGGATACATCTCATCTGGGCCTGGAGATTTATCCACTTTTAAGCCCACTGAAACAGCTAATACCTCCTCCTTTTCAATGTAAATTTTTTCAAGTATATCACAATCCCTCTACCTGATCTCTACACCTACATCGTCCTTCTCCATAGTGAACACAGATGAAAAGTAATCATTTAAAGCCTCATCTACGTCCTCCGGCTCCACACACAGATTGCCACTTGGGTCCTTAATGGGCCCTACTCTTTCCCTGGTTATCCTTTTGCCCTTAATATACTTATAAAATGCCTTGGGATTTTCTTTATCTTGCCTGCCAGTGTTTTTTCATGCCCCCTCTTCGCTCTCCTAATTACTTTTTTAAGTGCCCCCCACCCCCCTACACTTTCTATACTCCTCCAGGGCCTCTGCTGTTTTCAGCCCTCTGAATCTCCCATAAGCCTCCTTTTCTTTCCTTATCCAATCCTCTATATCCCTTGACATCCGGAGTTCCCTGGACTTGTTGGTCCTACCCTTCACCTTTACAGGAACATGTTGGCTCTGAACTCTCACTATTTCCTCTTTGAATGACTCCCACTGGTCTGATGTAAACTTTCCTACAAGTAGCTGCTCCCAGTCCACTTTGGCCAGATCCTGTTTTATCATATTGAAATCGGCCTTCCCCAATTCAGTACTTTTATTTCCAGTCCATCGTTGTCCTTTTCCATAACTACCTTAAATCTTACAGAGTTATGGTCACTATCCCCGAAATGCTCCCCCATGGACACTTCTACCACTTGTCCGGTTTTATTCCCTAACATTTGGTCCAGTATCGCCCCTTCTCTTGTCGGACTTTCTGCGTGCTGGCAGAGGTCAATCATCTCAGCCGCAGGACACCGCTGCATGAGTTCCTCAGGGCAGTATCCTAGGCTCAAGCATCTTCAGCTGCTTCATCAATGACCTTCCCTCCATCATAAGGTCAGAAGTGGGAATGTTTGCTGATGGTTGCACAGTGTTCAGTACCATTTGCAATTACTCCGATAGTGAAGCAATCCATGCCCACATTCAGCAAGACCTAGAGAACATTCAGGTTTGGGCTGTTGAGTGGCAAATAATATTTGTGCTGTACAAGTGCCAGGCAATGACTACCCCCACCAAGAAAAAGCCAAACCATCTTCCCTTGACATTCAATTGCATTACCATTGCTGAATCTCCCACCATCAACTTCCTTGCGGGGGGTCACCATTGACCAGAAACTTAACTGGACCAGCAACATAAATACTGTAGCTACAAGAGCAGGAGAGAGGCTGGGTATTCTGCGGCGAGTAACTCACCTCCTGACTCCCAAAAGCCTTTCTATCACCTACAAGGCACAAGTCAGGAGTGTGATGGAATACTCTCCACTTGCCTGGATGAATGCAGCTCCAACAACACTTAAAAGACTTGACACCCTCAAGAACAAACCAACTCACTTGATAGGCACCCCATCCCTCTACTACTGGCACACAGTGGCAGCAGTGTGTACCATCTACCAGACTTGGAACTAGAAGGAGTACAACAAAGGTTCACCAGACTGATTCTTGGGATGGCAGGATTGTCCTATGAGGAGAGATTGAGGAGACTGGGCCTGTATTCGCTATAGTTTAGAAGAATGAGAGGTGATCTCATTGAAGCATACAAAATTCTTACAGGGCTCGACAGGAAGGATGCTTCCCCTGGCTGGGGGGAGGGATTTAGAACCAGGGGACACAAGAGGTTGATCATTTAGGACTGAGATGAAGAGGAATTTCTTCACTCAGAGGGTGGTGAATCTGTATAATTCTTTACCCCGGAGGGTTGTGGAGGCTCAGTCATTGAGTCTGTTCAAGACAGTGATCGATAGATTTCTAGATATTAAAGATATCAAGGGATATGGGGATAGTGTTTGAAAATGGCGTTGAGGTAGACGATCAGCCATGATCTAGTTGAATGGCAGTGCAAGCTCAAGGTGTCCGAATGAACTACTCCTGTTCCCATTTCCGATGTTCTTATGTTTCTGGAACTCCGTCCCTAATGGCACAGTGGGAGAACCTTCACCGCACAGAATGCAGCGGTTCAAGAAGGCAGCTCACCACCACCTTCTCAAGAGCAATTAGGAACGGGCAACAAATGCTGCTCTTGCAAATGACACTCACATCCCTTGAATTAATAAATGAAATCGGACCCTGCCCCTTCGGTGCAGTAGGCAGCGAGGGTGTGGCCGCACCCAACAGGCTGGAGGGAAGGAATTATAGTCCTGTTCTAGAATACAATGTAATCCCAAATCTAACCCTATCCCTTGAGGGAATACAGGCACCAGCAATAGCCTGGACCCACAGTTGTGTCCCACTTCCTCTGGGTCAGCAGGCCAGAGCAAACAAAGTTCTAGGCTCAGAGTTTGGAACCATGCTATTGAGGAAGACAGAATTAAAAAATGAATACCAATTGGTGGCTGGCAGAGCCATTGGTACCGCCCAATTTCTCTTGGTTTACCACTGCTCCTCCACTTAATCTCAGGCTGGATAGCAGAAGGAAGGCAAGCCCGACTTGCCAGGATGACGAACAAAACATTGAGAAACACTAGTAATTTGAGGTTTTCTTTGTTGCCAGTGCCAAATAACAGGATCAAGACACTGCTAAAGCTGATACAGAAACCAAAGGAGTTGCTTTCCAAGACTGTGAAAGTGCAGCTATTGTGTTAGTGCTGTGATTAATTAAATAGTTCTTTTTTAAAAGCCATAGGCCGGAAGTAATTCAGTGATTAGTCACGATTCTGCATAAGCGACAATAATTATCATGACCAAACATCAAAGCAAACTTTCCTGGTAATCTAAATTAAACCCTGATGTCCAAACAACAGCTGATTAAAAAGCACATGCATTCTGTCATGGAGAATTTGAATATTTTTACTAGTCGTTCCAAGGTGCAAGTTGTTCTGTTACCCTGCATTAGCATAAATGCTTTCAGTTGTCAAACAGGACTGTTGCCAAAACAACAGAAAATGGAAATACTTCCCATCTCTTCACACACCCAATAAGGGTAACATTTCAACTGTATATTTTTTTAAGAATCTTGTGTACACACATACTTCCTGTCCCAAATGCTCATGATTCTGGTCACCTGCTTGCTCTGCAGACTGAACAGCCATGAACTCCACTTGGCTGTTGAGGAGCCAGCTTTGTCTGAATCGACAGTGAAAAATTAACCTCACTAATACTCAGAGAGATAGATGATTGCTTCTCCTCAGAACTTTCCTTATCTTCCCCCTTGTGCTACCCTTCCCCCTTTACCTCAGACCCCAGAGAAACTGACTGTAGTTGGCTGGCCCAGGGTGGTGGGGGGAATGGGGGTTGCTGGTTCCCTTCCTCTGCAGAACAATCTCGCTGTGCCCAAGTGGTTTCTTTATAAAGGAGATTGCTTCGGTCCCCCTATACACGAACACTTTTTGTCCTTTACACCTTCGTGGGGCAGGATCCAGGCACCAACCTGAGCCTCGATCCATAGGCAGATCCCGTTTCCTCCGGGATCAATTTCATAAACAAGTATCTGAGCAAGGAGCTTGGAATTATGCTATTGAGGCTTGCAGAATTAAAGATGGCCACACATTGGAGGATTTCAGTGAAAAGAAAGAAAAAACTTGCATTTGTACAGCTCATTTCACAACCTCAGGATGTCCCAAAGCACTTAACAGCCAATTAAGTACTTCTGAAGTGTAGTCACTGTTGTAATGTAGAAAGCACAGTGGCCAATTTGAGCACAGCAAAGTTCCACAAACATCTTTGTGATAATGACCAGATCATCTGTTTTGGTGATTGATGTTAGTTGCGTGATAAATATTGGCTGGGACATCTGGGAGAATTCCCCTGCTCTTCTTAAAAATATTGCTGTGGGACCTTTTTACATCCACATGAGAGGGCAGACAGGGACTTGGTTTAGCATCACATCCAAACAACTACATCACCAATAGTGCAGCACTCCCTCAGTACTGCACTGGGAGTGTTTGTCTTGATTTGCTACGCTTGTATCCCTGGACTTAAACTCACAACTTTCTGATTCAGAAGTGAGTGCTACCAACTGAACCACAGCTGATAACTATCATTGTGTCAGTCCGTAAACAATAAGTTACATTCATTGAAGCAGATTACTACTTTTAAAGAATGAGATGCATCTCATGTGTGGGGATGGTCATCACCAAGGAGAAATTAATTTAAGTAGAGTTTTTGATTGCCTGATGAGGAGTCCACACTCACTTCTTGTAGGGAAGTCACTTACTGATGCGAAGAATGTAGACACAAGTTGGCAGAGCCTAGGTTTAGGGACCAACAATTATGCACACGGGTATGGTATTATTTCACTGGATAAAACCGGCACATGGCACTGGTAAGCTTCCTGATGCTTGTTCAACTCAGACCATCCCACAACAGCAACAACTTGCATTTACGTAGCACCTTAACATAGCAAAACATCTCAAGCGGCATCACAGGAGCATTATCAAACAAAATTTGACCCCAAGCCACATAAGGGTGACCAAAAGCTAGCTCAAAGGAGTAGGTTTTAAGGGATATCTTAAAGGAGGAGAGAGAGGCAGAGAGATTTAGGAAGGAAATTCCAGAGCTTAGGGCCCAGGCAGCTGAAGACATGGCCGCCAATGGTGGAGTAATGAAAACTGGGGATGCGCAAGAATTGGAGGAGGGGTGCAGGGTTGGAGAAGATTACAGAGATAGGGGAGGTGAGACCATGGAGGGATTTGAAAACAAGAATTTTAAAATCAAGCACAGGGATGATGGGTGAATGGGACTAGGTGTGAGTTACGATACGGGCAGCAGAGTTTGGGTGAGCGCCACTTTATCGAGGGTAGCTAACCAGCGAGGGCATTGGGATAGTCAAATCTGGAGGTAACAAAAGCATGAATGAGGGTTTTAGCAGTGGACGAGCTGAGGCAGAGGCAGAGATGGGCAAGATTACTGAGTATTGTCTTCGGGTATTGTCTTCAAGGGTCATTTAGAGCCTTTGCAGAATTATAAAGGATCCCAGCCCATGATGACCTCTCTCACCCTGCAGGTCAATGAGCTAGCCTGAACAGTACCCTGGAGTACTGCAGGCAGGTCAGCTCAGGTTATCAACTCAGTTTGACAATATTTCCAAATGCAGAGAAATCCAAAACTAGGTAGGGGCTTATAAATATAAGATAGTCACGAATAAATCCAATAAAGAACTTAGGAGAAACTTCCTTACCCATGGAGTGGTTGAGTTGAATAGCATTGATGCATTTAACAGGAAACTAGATAAGCCCACGAGGGAGAAATGAATAGAAGGCTATGTAGACGGGTGAGATGAAGTAGGGAGGGAGGAGGCTCATGTGGAGCAAAAACACCAGCATGGACCATTGGGCCAAATGGCCTCTTTCTCTGCTGTAAATTCTATGCGAATTCCACATAATTCTAATCTCCCATTATCACATGTCATGCAGTAAACCGAATTCCAAAGAGACCTTACTCACCACCTACCTTCTGACCCTCCCCCCAAACCCCAAGGAGGACCATTTTGTCAAATCATTGATTATTTTTCCCCAAGACTAATTTCATAAATATAATCACAGATTTCACAAAGACACCCAGTTACAGTTGGGAAAGTCATTTTGGAAGTGAGATGTCTAAACAGTCCGAACGATAAAGTTATAAAATCTGAGCTGACGTGATCTCCAGCGAACTGTGGAATTTCAGTAAGCAGTGCTATATTCCTTCAATGATACTCACAGCATTGTAGCTGCCTGAAGCCCAGCCTACCACCTGCTAATGAATGGTGCTCCCGTTTGCCTAGGGTCAGCTGCCCTTCAACATATTGACATGGGTTAAAAATACTGACTCTGCCTTACACCACCACACGAAACAAGACCCAACAAGAGTGCTTCAGTATTCTAAAGGTAACTAAATAGAAAGATGAGACATTCTTTGCTACTGTCAGCAGTTTCACACAGTAAGCTGGTCAGGATTTTTTGCTTACGAATATTTTACGGCACAGATCGAGGCCATTCATCCCAGCTGGTACACGCTATTGCTTATGATCCCCACAAATGACTGTGTGGGCCAGAATGGCTTCTTTCTGTGCTGTGAATACTATGTAGCATTATGTAAAATTTAAGCTTATAGTTTTCGAGAGCTTCAGTTACAGGTGTATTTATTTAGTGTTTATCCCCAAAGGATTTACATATAACCAAATAAGCTGCTACAACAGTTTCATGCTGATTTTCCTGACCTTTGCTCCTGAGGATTTATCTATTCCCTGGTTGCAATGGTCAGGAAAAAAGGAGTGGCAGTTTGTTACATTGGGTCTCCATCCCTGTTATGTTCCCTTGGGATACCTGGGGCTTCCACTAAGAGGATGAGAGTATACCTGTTATCGTCCTGCTGCAGTTTCAGTGTGACTGTTTCTTTTCATGTGTCATAGTGCCTATATTTAGAGTATTTTTTGAGATTTGGGGCTATGGCAGTTGATGGTAATTTTCTAAGTTGATAAATTTCAGTTGTAGTGATTGAAACTTGAAAAGGATACAAGGCGTTCAGGGAAGAGAGAACAGAATGATTCCAGGCCTCAGGGGATTAAGTTACGATGTAAGCTTGAAGCAAAAACCATTGTCTGTAGAAAAGACAGAGGGGACACTTGACACAGAACTTTAGGACAAAAGAAGTTGAAGGAATTCAGCTACTTAACTTGATCAATGGGACTGGAGAGCAAATGTACAAAATTCACATGTCTTCTACAAGATTGCAGGTTGGAAAAAAACTATCATGCCCTCCCAATAAAGGATAGTGGAACTAAAGGAAGATCGACTTGCACATTTAAAAAGCACAGGATCAATTTTGGTTAGATAGGAAGATTCAGGGTTATGGGGATATTAACAACACAAAGTAATTTTTTTTTGGTGCGGGGAGGCACAGAAAGGGACAATGGCCCAGATTTTGTGGTTAGCAGCAAAGGAGCAGTACTCGTCGTTCATCGTGCTTACAGGTGCCCACAGACTTTTCGTGGGCTGTTGAGTGACAACCTGTGGTACTTAGAGATCCTTCACATCATGGCACCCTCTACAGGGAAGAATCCTCAGGGAGACACATATGGCTGAATTTTCCTAGGCCCACGGAGGCGGATTAAGAGGTGGGACTAGAAGCAAAGTTGGAAAATAGCACGTCAGTTCAGCTAGCCAACGCATTCCCACCTCTGATTAATCTTGCTGAAGGCGTGGGCAAAGCTGCAGAGGCTACCCACCCAACAGCAGCAAGTAGCCAATTAGGCCAACTGGGGGAAAGTTGATGGTGCCGTCAGGCCTCTCCATAATGATGGCCTGACAGCTGTGGCCATTCGTGGTTTTAAATTTTTCACAATGCTGCAGACAGCTCCTCCATTTTGAGATGCTCTCAAGGTCTCCTGTCTTCCTTCGCTGCCTCTGCCCCTCCCAGTGAGGCTGTCGGCTAGACAATGGGCTCTCCTCCCCTGGTCCACTCGCCATCCTTAATTGGATGGGCTCCCGGAGGTGGCTTCTCAATTAGGCCCCTCCAGGAAGATCATGACTGCTAATCCACCACGGCCACTTCCAGGTTCTCAACCTGGAATTGAGGCCAATCCAACCTGGTAAATTTAGCCTGTAGCATCTGAACCAGGAAGCATAAAAATATTTAATTCATTGAAAAATCATGTACATATTGAACACCACTTGGAGGAAGCACTGAGGGTGGCTAGGGCACAGAATTTACTCTGGGTGGGGAACTTCAATGTCCATCAACAAGAGTGGCTCGGTAGCACCACTACTGACCGAGCTGGCCAAGTCCTAAAGGACATATCTGCTAGACTGGATCTGCGGCAGGTAGTGAGGGAACCAACACGAGGGAAAAACATACTTGACCTCGTCTTCACCAATCAGCCTGTCGCAGATGCATCTGTCCATGACAGTATTGGAAGGAGTGACCACCGCACAGTCCTCGTGGAGACGAAGTCCCGTCTTCACATTGAGGATACCTCCATCATGTTGTGTGGCACTACGATCGTGCTAAATGGGATAGATTTCGAACAGATCTAGCAACGCAAAACTGGGCATCCATGAGGCGCTGTGGGCCATCAGCAACAGGATAGTCCTCAACCATAATCTGTAACCTCATGGCCTGGCATATCCTCCACTCTACCACTACCACCAAGCCAGGGCATCAACCCTGGTTCAATGAAGAGTGCAGGAGAGCATGCCAGGAGCTGCACCAGGCATACCTCAAATGAGGTGTCAGCCTGGTGAAGCTACCACACAAGACTATCTGCGTGCCAAACTGTGTAAGCAGCATGCGGATAAACAGGGCTAAGCGATTCCACAACCAACGGATCAGATCGAAGCTCTGCAGTCCTGCCACATCCAGTCGTGAATGGTGGTGGACAATGAAACAACTAACTGGAGGAGGTGGCTCCACAAATATCCCCATGCTCAATGATGGGGGAGCCCAGCACATCAGTGCGAAAGATAAGGCTAAAGCCTTTGCAACAACCTTCAGTCAGAAGTGCTGAGTGGATGATCCATCTCGGCCTCCTCCTGAAGTTCCCAGCATCTCAGATGCCAGTCTTTGGCCAATTTGAAAAACAACTGCAGGTACTGGATACTGCAAAGGCAATGGGCCCTGACACTAACCTGAAGTCCAGTGATGGCAGCAGTGGACCTGGAAGGAGTCGGGAGTGGAATCAGACCTATAAAAGAAAGAGCAGGGCTCAAGGCCCTTCACTAACCTGAAGTTGGGGACAGCAGCAGCGGATTCTCTAACTGTTTATGCACGCGCTTTATTTGGATTTAGTGTAAAAAAAAGGAACAGTGACACACTGAAAGTCTGTGCACTGATTGGTCGGTGGGCGGCAGCTGTTATTGCCTGGGGATAACTGTGATTGTTGAAGTTAAAAAAAAGGTTCCTTTTAAATTAAAGCCCTAGGATAGCTACCTGTAAAGTTTTAGTATTTACTGGCTATACTAGTGCTGTTTGCATGGAGTGAGGCTGAAAGTTAAATGTGGGTATTTTCATTGGCTGGGGGCGGTGGAAGGTGCTCTTTGGTCTTTTTCTTTCTCAGCCTTGAAGGTACAGGGGATAAAAGTTGATTTTAAACAGCTGGTAAGTTATTACACTAGCAAGTTTTTGTTTCATTGTAAAAGTAAGTAATGGCGGGGCAACTTGGCCAAGCGGAATGTACCTCCTGTGCACTGTGGGAAGTTGTGGACATGCCATGTGACCTTGGCAAACATGTCTGCAGAAAGTGTCTCCATTTGCAGAAGCTTGATCTTTGGGTTTCGGAGTTCGAGCGGCGGCTGGAGTCACTGTGGTGCATCCGCGAGGTGGAGGACTACATGGATGGCACGTTTCAGGAGGTAGTCAAGCCGGTGCCTAGGCAAGCACAGTCAGGGGGTGACTGGGTGACTGCAGGATGGACAAAGAAGTCAGGGCAGGTAGTGCAGGTGTCCCCAGAGGACATCCCACTTTCTAACCGGTATTCAATTCTGAGTAGCGATGAGAGAGAGGGTTCCTCTGGAGAAAGCACTGAGAGTCATAACCGGAATGTCATGGCTGACTCGGCTATGCTGGGATGGAGAAAAAGGGACAAGAGGGCAATAGTGGTAGGGGATTCTATGGTTAGAGGAACAGATAGGCGTTTCTGTGGTCGCAGACGTGATTCCAGGATGGTATGTTGCCTCCTTGGTGCAAGGGTCGTGGATATCACTGAGTGGCTACAAAGTATTCTGGAGGGTGAGGGTGCACAGCCAGAGGTCGTGGTCCACGTTGGTACCAATGACATAGGTAGAAAGAGGGATGAGGTCCTGCAAAAAGAATTTAGGGAGCTAGGCAGCAGATTAAAAAGTAGGACTTCAAAGGTTGTAATCTGGGTTTCTTCCGGTGCCACGGGCTAGTGAGTATATGAATAGGAGGTTAGAGCAGATGAATGCATGGTTGGGGAGATGGTTCAGGAGGGAGGGCTTTAGTTTCCTGGATCATTGGGCCTGTTTCTGGCGATGGTGGGACCTGTATAAGATGGACGGGTTGCAGCTGAACCAGAACGGGACCAGCATCCTTGCTGGGAGTTTTGCTAGTGCTGTTGGGGGGGTTTAAACGAATTTGGCAGGGGGGTGGGATACAGAGTGGAAGCACAGTAGGGGGTGATGTACAATCAAATATAAATGTGAAGCTAAGTCAGTCCGGAGGACAGAGTAAATGTAGACCTGTTAAGGCTCAGGCAAATAATGCAAGGCTGGATTGTATCTATTTTAATGCAAGGAGTCTTACTCGTAAGGCAGATGAATTGAGGGTGTTGATGAACACATGGGAATATGATATTATTGCTATCACTGAGACATAGTTGAGGGAAGGGCAGGACTGGCAGCTTAATATCCCAGGGTATAGAATCTTCAGGCGTGATAGCAGAGGGGGTAAAAGAGGAGGTGGCATTGCACTGTTGATGAAGGAGTCAATTACTGCAGTAAGAAGGCACAATATCCTAGAAGGTTCCTCTAATGAGGCCTTATGGGTAGAACTTAAAAACAAAAAGGGGGCAATCACTTGGCTGAGAGTGAACTACAGACCTCCAATTAGTCAGGCAGTAGTAGAGGAGCAGATATGTAGGCAAATCTCAGAGACGTGCAAAAATAATAGGGTAATAATAGTAGGGGATTTCAACTTCTCCTATATTAGAGGGGATAGTATTAGTGCAAAAAGCTTAAAGGGGACAGAATTCTTCAAGTGCATTCAGGAGAGCTTTTTGAGCCAGCACGTAGAGAGTCCTACAAGAGGAGGGGCAGTACTGGACATAATCCTAGGGAATGAAGCCGGACAAGTGGTAGAAGTGGCAGTGGGGGAGCATTTCGGGGATAGTGACCATAACTCTGTAAGATTTAAGGTTGTTATGGAAAAGAACATAGAGGGACCGGAAATAAGAGTACTGAATTGGCGGAAGGCAGATTTCAATATGATAAAACAGGATCTGGCCAAAGTGAACTGGGAGCAGCTTCTTATTGGAAAGTCTACATCAGACCAGTGGAAATCATTTAGAAGGGAAATTGTGAGGGTTCAGATGCAGCATGTTCCTGTAAAGGTGAAGAGTAGGACCAACAGGTCAAGGGAACCCTGGATGTCAAGGGATATAGAGGATTGGATAAGGAAAAAAAAGGAGGCTTATGGCAGATTCAGAGTGCTGAAAACAGCAGAGGCCCAAGAAGAGTCTAGAAAGTGTAGGGGAGTACTTAGAAAATTAGGAGAGCCAAGAGGGGGCATGAGAAAACACTGGCAGACAAGATAAAGGAACATCCCAAGGCATTTTATAAGTATGTTAGGGGCAAGAGGATAACCAGGGAAAAAGTGGGGCCCATTAGGGATCATAGAGGCAACATGTGTGTGGAGCCGGAAGACATAGGGGGGATTTTGAACGATTACTTTTCATCTGTGTTCACTATGGGGAGGGACGATGTAGGTGTAGTGATCAGGGAGGGGGATTGAGATATACTTGATCAAATTAGCATTGTAAAAGAGGAAGTATTGGCTGTATTAGCAGGCTTAAAGGTGGATAAATCCCCAGGCCCAGATGAGATGTATCCCAGGCTGCTATGTGAGGTAAGGGAGGAGATGGCGGGGGCTTTGACACAAATTTTCAAATCCTCTCCGGCCACAGGAGAGGTACCAGAGGATTGGAGGACAGCGAATGTAGCACCATTATTCAAGAAGGGTAGCAGGGATAAACCAGGTAATTACAGGCCGGTGAGCCTAACATCAGTGGTAGGGAAATTATTGGAAAAAATTCTGAGAGACAGGTTTAATCTCCACTTGGAGAGGCAGGGATTAATCAGGGATAGTCAGCATGGCTTTGTCAGGGGGAGATTGTGTCTAACAAATTTTATTGAATTTTTCGAGGAGGTGACTAGATGTGCAGATGAGGGTAAAGCAGTTGATGTAGTCTACATGGACTTCAGTAAGGCTTTTGATAAGGTCGCACATGGGAGATTGGTTAAGAAAGTAAGAGCCCATAGGATCCAGGGCAATTTGGCAAATTGGATTCAAAATTTGCTTCGTGGAAGGAGGCAGAGAGTGATGGTCGAGGGTTGTTTTGGTGAATGGAGGTTGGTGACCAGTGGAGTACCGCAGGGATCGGTGCTGGGGCCCTTACTGTTTGTAGTGTACATTAATGATTTAGACGTGAATCTCGGAGGTATGATCAGTAAGTTCGCAGATGACACGAAAATTGGTGGTGTCGTAAATAGTGAGGAGGAAAGCCTTAGATTACAGGACGATATAGATGGGCTGGTAAGATGGGCAGAGCAGTGGCAAATGGAGTTGAATGCTGAGAAGTGTGAGGTGATGCACTTTGGGAGGTCTAACAATGCAATGGAATATACCATGGATGACAGGACCGTAGGGAGTACAGAGGGTCAGAGGGACCTTGGGGTGCTTGTCCATAGATCACTGAAGGCAGCAGCACAGGTAGATAACATGGTTAGGAAGGCCTATGGGATATTTGCTTTTATTAGCCGAGGCACAGAATATAAGAACAGGGAGGTTATGTTGGAGCTGTATAAAATGCTGGTTAGGCCACAGCTGGAGTACTGTGTACAGTTCTGGTCACCACACTATAGGAAGGATGTGACTGCAATGGAGAGGGTGTAGAGGAGATTGACCACGATGTTGCCTGGGCTGGAGCATTTCAGTTATAAAGACAGACTAGATAGGCTAGTGTTGTTTTCCTTGGAACGGAGAAAGCTGAGGGGGGACCTGATTGAGGTATACAAAATTATGAGGGGCATTGATAGGTTAAATAGGAAGAAACTTTTTCCCTTAGCGCACAGGTTAATAACTAGGGGGCATAGATTTAAGGTAAGGGGCAGAAGGTTTAGAGGGGAGTTGAGGAGAAATCTTTTCACCCAGAGGGTGGTTGGAATCTGGAACACACTGCCTGAAGAGGTGGTAGAGGCAGGAACACCCATGACATTCAAGACGTATTTAGATGAACACTTGAAACGCCATAACATACAAGGCTATGGGCCAAGTGTGGGGAACTAGGACGGATGCTTGATGGTCGGTGCAGGCGTGTTGGGCCGAAGCACCTGTTTCTGTGTTGTAAAACTCAATGACTCTATGACTCTATAGCATTCCAGCAATTGTACTGAAGACCTGTGCTCCAGAACTTGCTGTGCCCCTAGCCAAGCTGTTCTAGTACAGCTAAAACACCAGCATCTATAAGGCAATGTGGAAAATTGCCCAGGTATGTCCTGTACACAAAAAGGACAAATCCAACCTGACCAATCTACTCTCCATCATCAGTAAAGTGATAGAAGGTGTCGTCAACAGTTCTATCAAGCGGCACTTGCTTAGCAATGACCTGCTCAGTAATGCTCAGTTTGGGTTCCGCCAGGGCCACTCAGCCCCTGACCTCATTACAGCCTTGCTTCAAACATGGACAAAAGAGCTGAACTCAAGAGGTGAGCTGAGAGTGACTGCCCTTGACATCAAGGCAGCATTTGACTGAGTATGGCATCAAGGAGCCCTCGCAAAACTGGAGTCAATGGGAATCGGGGGGAAAGCTCTCTGCTGGTTAGTCATACCTAGTGCAAAGGAAGATGGTTGTGGTTGTTGGAGGTCAATCATCTCAGCTCCAGGCCATCACTGCAGGAGTTCCTTAGGGTAGTGTCCTAGGCCCAACCATCTTCAGCTGCTTCATCAATGACTATCCCTCCATTATAAGGTCTGAAGTGGGGATGTTCGCTGATGATTGCACAATGTTCAGCACAATTCACGACTCCTCAGATGCTGAAGCAGTCCGTGTAGAAATGCAGCCACATCTGGATAATATCCAGGCTTGGGTTGATGTGGCAAGTGACATTTGCGCCACACAAGTGCCAGGCAATGATCATCTCAAACAAGGGAGAATCTAAGCATCTCCCCTTGACGTTCAATGGCATTACCATCACTGAATTCCACACTATCAGCATCCTGGGGGTTATCATTGACCAGAAAGTGAACTGGAGTAGCCATATAAATACTGTGGCTCCAAGAGCAGGTCAGAGGTTGGGAGTCCTGTGGCGATTAGCTCACCTCCTGACTCCCAAAATCCTGTCCACCATCTCCAAGGCACAAGTCAGGAGTGTGATGGAATACTCTCCACTTGCCTGGATGGGTGCAGCTCCAACAACACTCAAGAAGCTCGACCCTATCCAGGACAAAGCAGCCCACTTGATTGGCACCCCATCCACCAACATTCACTCCCTCCACCAACAACACACAGTGGCAACAGTGTGTACCATCTACAAGATGCACTGCAGCAATGCACCAAGGCTCCTTAGACAGCACCTTCCAAACCCATGATCTCTACCACCTAGAAGGACGAGGGCAGCAGGTGCATGGGAACACCACCACCTGCAAGTAACCCTCCAAGCCACACACCATCCTGATTTGGAACTATATCGCTGTTCCTTTACTGTCACTGGGTCAAAATCCTGGAACTCCCTTCCTAACAGTACTGCGAGTGTACCTACCCCACACAGACTGCAGCGGTTCAAGAAGGCAGCTCACCACCACCTTCTCAAGGGCAATTAGAGACGGGCAATAAATGCTTTCCTAGCCAGCGACGCCCACATCCCATGAACAAATTTTAAAAAAGCAAAATAAAGAGAGAGAAAGAAAGATCGAATTAAGAGAGAAAGTTAAAAGAAACAGAAAGAAAAAATAAAATATAAAATACTTTAATTTAAATTTTTTAAAAAATCTCCAACAATAATTAAATTCTGAAGGAATGAGATTCTACACTTGTATAATTAAATCCTCAGGGGCAGGGGCGTTGTTTGGCGGTAATTAAGACTTATGCTGTTAAAACTTCACCAGCCCTAACATGATCTGGTGTGTTTAGTGGGTATCTAATAGTTAAGTACAGCAGCTTCAGGCCCCTCATGTGTTTGAATGCCGAATCTCTCTGTGAGGTACCAGTGGAGCACAGTTTGTGGAGCAGCAGGGAAAGTTGGACACTAACTTCCTAAACATGATTTCCATGTTTAACTGTGCATGTGCAAACTCTGGATGTTGCTGTCCAGTTTACTGCAGAATAATGTGAACTCTGATAGCCTCACAGTTAGTCTTAACGCAAAATCCGCGACATTAGTTTTTTAAAGCACAGATTTTCAGGTGGGGAGGTGGCGCCATCAACGATTGCCAAAAGAGAATTATTTTGCCTTAGATTTTCTTGTGCTCTTATTCCAGAATGTCTTCCATCTGGCCCAGACACTTGGTACACACTAAGTTCTTTGGATTTCTTCATTACACATATTTATTGATATCAGTTCAGAGATTCCTGAGCCACATTGACTGGGTCTGGAATCTGACTATAATCTTTATTTGTAAAGACTGAAAAATCTACTTAATACATCTGGCATCTGCTCATCTCTAATTATCAAATCACCAATGCCCAGTTCTGTATTCCATCTACTTCTAATATAGCTCAAAATAAATTGGTCTTCCTGCTATTATCTGCAATCTGCCTTTCAATTGCCTTTTACCTCTTCCAGTATTCCTTTCATTTAACCATGTCCTAATCACAGCCATCTTTAGTTTTTGTACTTTTTTATCCTCCAGGTTAGTTCTGATCTTATTTAGCTATTATAGTTGAGATCTTGCTAAGTTTCTCTGCTGATAAAGATTGGGGTTGAGGTTTATGGACTTTCAGCTGCCTAGTCCCTAGGTTCAGGAATTCCCTCCCTAACCCTCTCCCTCTGTTGTTCTCCACCTTTGAGACACTCCTTAAAACCTACCTCTTTCACTAAACTTTCGGTCACCTGTGCTAATATCTCTTCATGTGGCCTGGTGTCACATTTTTGTTTATTAATGCACCTGTGAAGCGCCTTGGGGCATTTTACTACATTAAAGATGCTGTATAAGTGCATGTTTTTTGTCTGAGTTGCTGTTCCTTTCAATGGTCTTGTTGCCCATAAATGGACCTCATGATCCAACAGCTGCACTCTCTTGCAGAGATCTCACTTCTGTTGGACCCTCAGATCCTGCGCTCACATTTTGCTCCTGGGTTGCTCCATAAGGGGGATAGCCCACCCAGCTACACCACACTCATGTTCAATTCAGACTATGAACGAGTTTGTCGGCAGTGACTTTACCCAGTATAGCACATGCAGAACAGCAATAACAACTTGCATGAAAGTAAATAAAATCAAGCTTCACAATTCAGCAACTTCAAGGTCATCACAACTCGCCTGAATTTTTGTTTTGGAGGATGTAGTCAGTAAAATATTGGGTCTGATAATGGACGGTCAGCACCCATTGTGTTGATGCACATATAGCCTATAGGCCCTTACAGTCAGATTTTCTTCATACCTGAAGCACCTTGCATGCACCACTGTAGATGGCCAGTGCACTGTGAACCAGCATGGAGTATACACAGGGCTCATTAAAGCCCCTTATTATTCAGATGAGGCCTGCCCCACATTAAGCAGCTGAAGTGCATGCAAAGTACTCCAGCCATTCTTACTGCCCATTACAAACAGGTGTTGCAAAGGAGAACTACAAGATTTTAATTTTGTTTTCACCTGAGTGGCCCTGTCATTTCAGTAAATCCAGCCAGTTTACTGCCATCTGATATCAGGTAGGATTACCAAATCTGCCTTAACGTGTTTGCACCTCCAACCACCCACCCACTCAAGCATCCTTTAACCTCCATCTCCAAAATCTTTATAACTAATAAATAAACACGTTTGAAAGAAAATTCTACAACCCCTATGGTTTTTCCTTTTTAAAAAAAATTAATTCACAGGCTATGGGTGTCGCTGGCAAGGCTGACTTTTCTTGCCCAACCCTAAAAAACAGGACCTCTAGGGTTGTAATCTCTGGATTACTCCCTGTGCCACGTGCCAGTGAGGCTAGAAATAGGAAGATAGTGCAGCTAAACACGTGGCTGAGCAGCTGGTGTAAAAGGGAGGGTTTCAGATATCTGGACCATTGGGCTCTCTTCAGGGACAGATGGGACCTGTACAAGAAGGACGGGTTGCATCTAAACTGGAAGGGCACTAATATCCTGGCTGCAAGGTTTGCTAGCGTCACTCAGGAGGGTTTAAACTAGTGTGGGAGGGGGGTGGGAACCAGAGCAGGAGGACAGCGAGTGAAGTAAATGAGGAGGACATAGTAAATAAGGCCAGTAGGACTAAGAGGAAGAGCAGGCAGGGAGATGTTGCTGAGCACAGCGGGACTGGTGGTCTGAAGTGCATTTGTTTCAATGCGAGAAGTATAACAGGTAAGGCAGATGAACTTAGAGCTTGGATTAGTACTTGGAAATATGATGTTGTTGCTATTACAGAGACTTGGTTGAGGGAAGGGCAGGATTGGCAGCTAAATGTTCCAGGCTTTAGAAGCTTCAGGCGGGATAGAGGGGGTTGTAAAAGGGGTGGGGGAGTTGCATTACTGGTTAAGGAGAATATCACAGCTGTACTGCGGGAGGACACCTCAGAGAGGTCATGCAGCGAGGCAATATGGGTGGAGCTCAGGAATAGGAAGGGTGCAGTCACGATGTTGTGGGTTTACTATAGGCCTCCCAACAGCCAGCGGGAGGTAGAGGAGCAGATATGTAGACAGATTTTGGAAAGATGTAAAGGTAACAGGGTTGTAGTGGTGGGTGATTTTAACTTCCCCAATATTGACTGGGACTCACTTGGTGACTAGGGACTTTGATGGGGCAGAATTTGTGAGAAGCATCCAGGAGGGCTTCTTGAAACAGTATTTTTTTTTAAATTTCCAAAATATACTTTATTCATAAAAATCTGTAAAAATTACATTGCCAAACAGTTTCCAAACAGCACCAAAAAATACAAACATTGCAAGGGAGATCAGTTTCCTTCAATACTGTCATGAGTTTCTTCCCAACCCTTCCGTTTCACAATTGTCATGTCAATTACAGTTTTACATTTACAGCAATTGAGGATATTAACGATACAGTTCGAGGGGTTTCCATTGGATCCAGTCCCTCAGTCCAGCTTGGTGGGGGAACCTTACACTGTGGTCTTTCCCCATTGAGCCTTTGCTGCGGCTGCCCCAAGCTTTAGTGCGTCCCTCAGCACGTAGTCCTGGACCTTGGAATGTGCCAGTCTGCAACATTCGGCGGTGGACAACTCTTTGCGCTGGAAGACCAGCAAGTTTCGGGCAGACCAAAGGGCGTCTTTCACAGAATTGATAGTCCTCCAGCAGCAGTTGATGCGAGACTTCGGGTGTGCATGAAGGATCTGACGGGGAGGGCCCTTCTCACCACCAGCCAAGCTACGTCTTGGTGCTTGTTTGAAAGTTCTGGCGATGAGGCATTCCGCCAAATGACTTTGACGGTCTGCTCGGGGAACCATCCGACAGGATCCACCGTTTCCTTTTCCCGTAGGGCCTTGAGGACATTCCGTGCAGACCACTGCCTGATGGACCGGTGGTCAAAGGTGTTTTCCCGCAGAAACTGCTCCACGAAGGATAGGTGGTACGGCACGTCCCAACTGCATGGAGCGTTCCGCGGCAATGTGACCAGGCCCATCCTTCGCAACATCGGGGACAGATAGAACCTCAGCACGTAGTGACACTTGGAGTTTGCGTACTGGGGGTCTACACACAGCTTGATGCAGCCGCACACGAAGGTGGTCATCAGGATGAGGGCCACGTTGGGTACATTTTTCCCGCCCTCCAGGAGGGCTTCTTGAAACAGTATGTAGATAGTGGGATGGGGCCATTCTGGACCTGGTATTGGGGAATGAGCCCGGCCAGGTGGTCGAAGTTTCAGTGGGGGAGCATTTCGGGAGCGGTGACCATAATTCCATAAGTTTTAAGGTACTTGTGGATAAGGATAAGAGTAGTCCTCGGGTGAAGGTGCTAAATTGGGGGAAGGCTGATTATAACAATATTAGGCAGGAACTGAAGAATTTAGATTGGGGGCGGCTGTTTGAGGGTAAATCAACATCTGACATGTGGGAGTCTTTCAAACGTCAGCTGATTAGAATCCAGGACCAACATGTTCCTGTGAGGAAGAAAGACAAGTTTGGCAAGTTTCGGGAAGCTTGGATAATACGGGATATTGTGAGCCCAGTCAAAAAGAAAAAGGAAGCATTTGTAAGGGCTGGAAGGCTAGGAACAGATGAAGCACTTGAGGAATATAAAGACAGTAGGAAGGAACTTAAGCAAGGAGTTAGAAGAGCTAAAAGGAGTCATGAAAAGTCATTGGCAAACAGGATTAAGGAAAATCCCAAGGCTTTTTATACATATATAAAGAGCAAGAGGGTAACCAGGGAAAGGGTTGGCCCACTCAAGGACAGAGATGGGAAGCTATGTGTGGAGCCAGAGGAAATGGGTGAGGTGCTAAATGAGTACTTTGCATTGGTATTCACCAAGGAGAAGGACTTGGTGGATGATGAGCCTAGGGAAGAGAGTGCAGATAGTCTCAGTCATCTCATTATCAAAAAGGAGGAGGTGTTGGGTGTCTTGCAAAGCATTAAGGTAGATAAGTCCCCAGGGCCTGATGGGATCTACCCCAGAATACTGAGGGAGGCAAGGGAAGAAATTGCTGGGGCCTTGACAGAAATCTTTGCATCCTCATTGGCTACAGATGAGGTTCCAGAGGACTGGAGAATAGCCAATGTTGTTCCTTTGTTTAAGAAGGGTGGTAAGGATAATCCAGGAAATTTTAGGCCGGTGAGCCTTACGTCAGTGGTAGGGAAACTATTAGAGAGGATTCTTCGGGACAGGATTTACTCCCATTTGGAAACAAACAAACTTATTAGCGAGAGACAGCATGGTTTTGTGAAAGGGAGATCGTGTCTTACGAATTTGATTGAGTTTTTTGAGGAAGTGACGAAGATGATTGATGAGGGAAGGGCGGTGGATGTTGTCTATATGGACTTTAGTAAAGCCTTTGACAAGGTCCCGCATGGCAGACTGGTGCAAAAGGTGAAGTCACACGGGATCAGAGGTGAGCTGGCAAGATGGATACAGAACTGGCTCAGTCACAGAAGACAGAGGGTAACAGTGGATGGGTGTTTTTCTGAATGGAGGGATGTGACTAGTGGTGTTCCGCAGGGATCAGTGCTGGGACCTTTGCTGTTTGTAGTATAGATAAATGATTTGGAGAAAAATGTAGCTGGTCTGATTAGTAAGTTTGCGGACGACACAAAGGTTGGTGGAGTTGCGGGTAATGATGAGGATTGTCAGAGGATACAGCAGGATATAGATCGGTTGGAGACTTGGGCGGAGAAATGGCAGATGGAGTTTAATCCGGACAAATGTGAGTTAATGCATTTTGGAAGGTCTAATGCAGGTGGGAAGTATACAGTAAATGGCAGAACCCTTAGGAGTATTGACAGGCAGAGAGATCTGGGTGTACAGGTCCACAGGTCAATGAAAGTGGCAACGCAGGTGGATAAGGTAGTCAAGAAGGCATACGGCATGCTTGCCTTCATCGATCGGGGCATAGAGTATAAAAATTGGCAAGTCATGTTGCAGCTGTACAGAACCTTAGTTAGGCCACACTTAGAATATTGCGTGCAATTCTGGTCACCACACTACCAGAAGGACGTGGAGGCTTTGGAGAGGGTACAGAGGAGGTTTACCAGGATGTTGCCTGGTCTGGAGGGCATTAGCTATGAGGAGAGGTTGGAAAAACTCGGATTGTTTTCACTGGAACGACGGAGGTGGAGGGGCAACATGATAGAGGTTTACAAAGTTATGAGCGGCATGGACAGAGTGGATAGTCAGAAGCTTTTTCCTAGGGTGGGAGAGTCAGTTACTAGGGGACATAGGTTTAAGATGCGAGGGGCAAAGTTTAGAGGGGATGTGCGAGGCAAGTTTTTTACACAGAGGGTGGTGAGTGCCTGGAACTTGCTGCCAGGGGAGGTGGTGGAAGCAGATACGATAGCGATGTTTAAGAGACATCTTGACAAATATATGAATAGGAAGGGAATAGAGGGATATGGGCCCTGAAAGGGCAGAAAGTGTTAGTTTAGGCAGGCATCAAGATCGGCGCAGGCTTGGAGGGCCGAATGGCCTGTTGCTGTGCTGTACTGTTCTTTGTTCTTTGTTCCTAGTTGCCCTTGAGAAGGTGGTGGTGAGTTGCCTTCTTGAACCGCTGCAGTCTTTGTGTTGAAGGTGCGCCCACAATGCTGTCAGGTCAGAAGTTCCAGGATTTTGACCCAGCGACAGTGAAGGAACAGCGATTCAGTTCCAAGTCAGGATGGTGTGTGACTTGGAGGGGAACTTGCAGGTGGTGGTGTTCCCATGCGTCTGCTGCCCTTGTTCTTCTGGGTGGTAGAGGTCGCGGGTTTGGAAAGTGCTGGTGTGTTGCTGCAGTGCATCATGTAGATGGTACACACTGCTGCCACTGTGCGTCGGTGGTGGACCGAAAAAAGGATAGATCTGAATATTTTTTTAAATGGTGAGAAAAGCTAAGAACAATGGAGGTCCAAAGAAGTTTAGGAGTTCATGTACACAGATCACTAAAATGTAG
Organism: Heterodontus francisci; assembly: GCF_036365525.1. NCBI lineage: Eukaryota > Metazoa > Chordata > Chondrichthyes > Heterodontiformes > Heterodontidae > Heterodontus > Heterodontus francisci. The sequence continues at coordinate 194,340,602 of NC_090375.1, forward strand.
TGATCAGGTACAAAATATAATGAAAAAGACTAATGGAATGTTAACCTTTGTAACTAGAGAGCTTGAATATACATGGGAGAAGGATTTGCTACAGTTGTATAAAACTCTGGCATTGCCATACCTGAAGCACTGTGTACAGTTCTGGACACCACATCTTAGAAAGGATAATTGGCCTTGGAAGGAGTGCAGTGCAGATTCAACAGAATGTTACCAGGGCTATAAGGGTTAAATTATGAGCAGAGATTATATAAACTAGGCTTGTACTTCCTGGAATATAGAAGGTTCAGAGGTGATTTATTTAGAGATACAGCACTGAAACAGGCCCTTCGGCCCACCGAGTCTGTGCCGACCATCAACCACCCATTTATACTAATCCTACATGAATCCCATATTCCTATCACATCCCCACCTGTCCCTATATTTCCCTACCACCTACCTATACTAGTGACAATTTATAATGGCCAATTTACCTATCAACCTGCAAGTCTTTGGCATGTGGGAGGAAACCAGAGCACCCGGAGAAAACCCACACAGACACAGGGAGAACTTGCAAACTCCGCACAGGCAGTACCCAGAATTGAACCCGGGTCCCTGGAGCTGTGAGGCTGTGGTGCTAACCACTGCGCCACTGTGCCGCCCCTTGATTGAGGCTTTTAGGATTTTGAAGGGAATTGAAAGGGTACATAGAGAGAAGCGTTTTCCTACTGGTGGGGAAAGTCTAGGACAGGGTTGTCCTACCTTTATTGCGTGAACGGGGCATCATTACAATTTTTGTCTTACTTCGGGGGCCAGTGAGACAATTTCGGAAAGATAAATTTATCTTACTATTAATCAAAACAACAATGAATGTGCATTTTTGTGAAGGAGCTTTAAATTAGTAGATTAATTTATTGACTTACTTTCTCATCATTATGTTGGACATTGATTTAGTGAGATATCTGGCATTATATTGCTTGCACAAGTAGTCAATGTTTGTCCACACACTTCTTGTAGCGATATGGAGTATTCAGGATAGATGTTCATCTGTCAGGAGTGATCTTGATCACTCTCTCCCTGTCTCCCTGTGTCCCCCTCCTTGTGTTCCCCCTCTCTCTATTCTCCCTCTCTGTGTTCCGCCTCTCTGTGCTCCCCCTCTCTGTGTTCTTCCCCATCTCTGTTGTCCTCACTCTCTGTGTCCCCTCTCTCTCTGCCCACTCTTTCTCTCTCCCTCCCCCGCCTTTCTATCTCTGTCCTCCTGTCTCTCTCTGTCCCTTCTCCCTCTCTCTCTGTTACCCTCTCTCTCTCTGTCCCCCCGTCCTCTTCTCTCTCTATCCCCCCTCTCTCTGTCTCACTGTCCCCCCTCTCTCTGCACGCCTCTCTCTCTGCCCTGCTCTCTCTCTCTGATTCCCCTCTCTCTCTGCCCCACTCTCTCTGTCCCCCCTCTCTCTCTGTTCCCCCTCTCTCTTTCTGTCCCCCCTCTCTCTCTCTCTCTCTGACCCATCTCTCTCTCTCTCCCTGCCCCCCATTTTCTCACTCTCTTTCTCTGATAGTAGCAGGGAATGGGATTGCTCAACACAGCAGCTATCTGGTTGGTCAGTTTTTTGAAACATTGCACTGTCAGTTTCACAGCTGACAGGTGCTAACATCAGGAACAGCGGTTTCCCAACTTCGGACAGCTTTGAGGTTTTCTGGTGGGCTTTTAAAAAAAGTCAGAACCTGTCGGAAAACCCTGAATCTGTCTGAAGTTGGGAAACTGCTGAAACTGTCTGAAAGAAGAAAACAATGGAAAATTTCTCATCTCTGAAATACATCCGCAGGCCAGATGGAAACCTTTGACAGGCCAGATCCTGGCCCGTGGGTTGTATTTTGGACAACCCTGGTCTAGTTCAAGGGACATAACCTTAAAATCAGAGCCAGGCCATTCAGCAGAGAAGTTAGGAAACACTCCAAACAAAGAAAGTTGAATTACAGCACTCTCTCCCACAAAAAACAGTAGCTGCTAGCTCAATTTATAATTTTAAATCTGAGATCAATAGATTTTTGCTCGTCATAACTATTAAGGGACATGGAGCCAAGGCGGGTAAATGGAGTTAAGATATAGATCAGCCATGATCTCATTGAATGACAGAACAAGCTCAAGGGACTGAATGACTTACTTTTGTTCCTTTGAGGTAGGATTGTTTTATCAGCCCCATAGTGTTTTTCCCATCATTGGCAGAAGTGTCAACAGAGAATGGCTATGGTTTGATGTCCTACAAATGTTAATTGGCACATGGAAAAGTCCTAACTTTAACTCTCACCTGTGCGCTTTAGTCTTTTGCATACAAGAGGACTGAGACCTCCCTGTGATAATGTTTGCTGTCAATTCCACAGTAGCTGGTGATATTATGAAATTTGCACTAAATTCTCTCTCTACATTCAGGTTTCTGAGAGCTTGAGCTGAAGACCTGGCACTCACTGGCACACGTCCTGGTACTTTGAAAGGTGTGGAGATGGTCCAAACATGTGGCAACTGTTTATGTATCTGTTACATTCACAAATGAGTGTTTGTTCCCCCAGGTCCACGATCGCTTGGATCGACATTGCTGTGGTTTTAACCCAGACTTCTCAGAACCTTGTGTAGAAGATCTGCTGCAAGAAAAATGTAGGAATCTTAAGGACCAGCTCCTTGTGCATATCCTGGTATGTGAGGAACAGGAAACCTTGAAATGATCCCATGTAAAAAGAAAGAAAATTTAAAAATTTATAATGAGCCTCTCACATTCTCAGTACATCCCAAAGCACTTTTCAGACAATGAAGTACTTTTTGAAACATAGTCACTGTTGTAATGCAGGAAATGTGGCAGTTAATTTGCACACAGCAAGATCCCACAAACAGCAATGTGATGATGACCAGATAATCTGTTTTTAGTGATGTTGGTTGAGAGATAAATATTGACCAGGACACCGGGGAGAACTCCCCAGCTCTTCTTTAAATAGTGCATAGTGTTACGACCAGGTGAGAAAGGGGTCTAGGGTTCCCTCTCGACCTTCACTTGGTCTTACTGTAACAGGGTTTAATTTTAAACACACTGTGCTTTTAGCTGCCCCTTGGTGAATCCTTGTTCACTGTTTTCCAATTATAAGGCAAAGAAACCAGCACAAACAGGCTTTCTTAGGTTTAAAGGAGAAAAGTTGAAATTTATTAAACTTAAACTCTAATTCGGATGATGCCTACAGATATATGACACACCCACACTAGCATGCATATGCGATACACACATGCAAATAGAGACAGAAAAGAGCAGAAGAAAAATAAAGTGGAAAGGTTTTGAGGCAATATCTGAAGAGTTGTTCTTCAAGCTCACTGTAGAGTCCTTGATTGTAGGTAGATCTTGCTTTTCGTTGGGGCCCAGTATTTCTCTTAAACCTTGCTCACTGTAGGAGACTTTTCTCTCTTGGGGTTCATGAATCTTCAGTGGATTCAGAGGCTTGTGAGAAAGAGGTGGGAGCAGACAGGAGAGAGATCTTCTCAGTCCAGGCGCATTCTGCTTTCTGCCCAAAGTGTTTGTCCAAATTCAAAAATCTCAGGTTGCCCAGCAGGTTAATCATGTGACTAGCTGGTTTGACCATGTCTGTTTGTGTATTCGGCCATATTAGCAGTCAACCTGGAGTGCGAGCTCCCCTACCTTCAACGACTGGTGATCAAAAGTCCATTGTGGGTTGAATGTCAGGGAATGGCTGCTTTGTCCTTCCAAACACCATCTGCCAATATGCAAATGTCCCTTCCAGCCACAGCCGATCTGTTCAACAAGTCCTCCCCTCACTCCAGTAACTGTTTAAAATCAATATTCATAATAAAATTAATGTGCCTCATTCTTGGCAGGTGGGGGCATGGCATGACAATAGTATCATTTACTTCCACCTGAGAGAGCAGCTGGGCCCTCAGTTTAACATCATATCTGAAAGATGGCACCTCCAGCAGTGCAGCACACCCTCAGTACTGCACTAGGAGTGTCAGCCTGGATTTTAGGTTCAATTCTTTGGATGGGAACTTGAACTCACAACCTTCTACCTCAAGAGCTAAGAGTGCTAATCACTGAGCCACAGTTGTATTTTGCTGCTACTAATATTTCCAGTGTCTGAGGATTTCACGTGTGTGTTCTGACTACGTGTCAAACTTCTTGCAATGTAGCTTAACCATCAGGGGCTGCAGACACAGCATAACAGCAGGCCAGAGATTTTAATCTGTGGCTTGAGGTTCAAATCATAAACACTGCACTGAGGAAGGCCATTCAACCCATCATGCCCATCTACTATTCCCGCTCCCCCTCATATGCTGGGCACAGTTCCACTGGCACTGACAGCTTTCTGGTGCTTCACCCAAGAGGCCCATCTTCATCTATTAACCCATGTCAGCAATTGTAAATGGCTGCTAGTGAAGGATATCACAGCTGAGCCTGACTACCTTCATCCGACCATCCACATAATGCACAATCAGACGTAGCTCCAGCTCTTGCTGGGACAGTGCATAACCTTTGCACCCATAGGTTCCAAATCATGACCATCTCAATATGGCCCCAGCATCCAATAGCAGCTTGTCACCCCACGGAGGGAACATTTTGACACAGTCTTAGGTTGAAGAGTTGTATATGCACGTCTGATAGGGAAATGACAGCTGTAGGACTTTGAACACACATGCACTGCAAATAGCACAGCAAAATGCTGGCCCATTTATTTAATCATTAGCCATGCCCTGGAAGATTTGGGTGTGGGGTCACACAACGTCAGGTGAGAACATTCAGGGTCAGCGGGGAACTCCTTCACTAGAAAATATCCCTCCTCGTCTTTGGGCAGTGGTTGTTGGATTGGGCTGTGGAAAGAAAATGAACACTGGGAGGAGGCTGAAAGATGGGAGGGCAGCATGAGTACAGGGAATCAGTACTATGTTCTTCTGCCTATGATGTACGGTTGTTCGTACAGGAAGCCATTCAAGTGGAGGGAGAAAAAAGGAATGTAGCGGTAGTAGAGGACAGTATAGTTAGGGGTATTGACACTCTTCTCTGCAGCAAAGAGTGAGAGCCCAGGTGGCTGTGTTACCTGCCAGGGTTCGAGACATCTGCTCAGGGCTGGAGAGAAACTTACAGTGGAAGGGGGAGGATCCAGTCGTCGTGGTCCATGTAGGTACCAATGACATAGGCAGGACAAGGAAAGAGGTTCTGCATAGTCAGTATGAGGAACTAGGAGCCAAATTAAGAAGCAGAACCTCAAAGGTAATAATCTCTGGATTATTACCTAAGCCACATGCAAATTGGCATAGGGCAAATAAGATTAGAAAAATGAATACGTGGCTCAAAGACTGATGTGGTAGAAGTGGGTTTCGGTTCGTGGGGCACTAACACCAGTACTGGGGAAAGTGGTGGTTGTACTGAAGGGACAGTCGACACTTGAACCATGCTAGGGCCGGTGTTCTAGCAAGCCGCCTAACTAGGGAAGTAGAGAGTATTTTAAACTGAATAGTGGGGGCAAGGGATCAAATTTGGGAAGATATAGTAAATCAAGGAGTAGAGTCAGGGCAAGAGAGAAAGGTATTAATATGGGAAATGATAAACAGACCGTGACAGGAAGGGACAGAATACAAATCTGAGTAAATCAACAGATAAGGCTAGAGGTTACAAAAAAAAACACACTAAAGGCGCTGTATCTGAATGCACGTAGCATTCGAAACAAAACAGATGAATTGAGAATGCAAATAAAAATGAATAAGTACGATCTAATAGCCATTGCAGAGACATGCCTGCAGGACGACATAGATTGGGACCTGAATATTGAAGGATACATGGCATTTAGGAAGGATAGGAAGCTAGGAAAAGGTGGAGGGGTAGCTCTGTTAATTACTAATGATATTAGTGCAATAGAGAGGGATGACCTAAGTTCATAAGACCAGGATGTAGAAGCAGTTTGGGTAGAGATGAGAAATCATAAAGGCAAGAAGTCACTTGTGCGAGTGGTGTACAGGCCACCTAACATTAACTGCACTGTGGGATGGGGTATAAAGGAAGAAATAATGGCAGTTTGTTAGAAAGGTACAGCGATAATTATGGGGGATTTTAACCTACATGTAGACTGGAAAAATCAGATGGGCAGAGGTAGCCTAGATGAGGAGTACGTAGAATGTTCTCGGGATAATTTCTTGGAACAATACGTTCAGGAGTCAACCAAAGAGCAGGCTATAATTGACCTGGTATTGTGCAATGAGATAAGAGTAATTAATGACCTCTTGGTTAAGGCACCTCTAGGTAGCAGCGATCATAATATGGTTGAATTTTACATTCAGTTTGAGGGAGAGAAGAGTGGGTCCAAGACTAGTATTTTAAATTTAAATAAGGGCAATTATGAAGGCATGAAAGCAGAGCTAGCTAAAGTGAACTGGCAAATCAGGTTAAGGGATAGGTCAATAGAGATGCAGTGGCAGAATACACAGAATAGATACATTTCTGTATGTATGGTGGTTGGTGTTCGGCGCAGACTCGGTGGGCCGAAGGGCCTGTTTCAGTGCTGTATCTCTAATCTAATCTAATCTTCAACGAGAAAGAAAAATTCCAAAGGTGGGACCCACCATCCGTGGTTAACTAAAACAGTTGAAGATAGTATCAAACTTAAAGAAAAAGCCTATAATTTCGCAAAGATGGGAGTCAGGTCAGAAAATTGGACAGGATATAAAAAACAGCAAAGAAGGACTAAAAGATTGATAAGGAAGGTAAAATTAGAGTACGAGAGAAAGCTGGCGAGAAATATAAAGACAGATATTAAGAGTTTCTATAGATATTTAAAAAAGAAAAGAGTTAACAAAGTGAGCGTTAGTCCTATAAAAAGTGAGTCTGGGAAATTAATAATGGATGATAAGGAAATGGCAGATGAATTGAACAGATATTTTGCATCGGTCTTCACTATTGAGGATACAAGTAACATCCCAGTATTAGCTGTAAGTCAGGAAATGGAAGGGAGGGAGGAACTCAAGGAAATTACAATCACCAGGGAAGTGGTACTAAACAAATTGTTGGAGCTGTGGGCTGACAAGTCCCCGGGTCCTGATGGACTTCTTCGTAGGGTCTTAAAAGAAGTGGCTAGTGAGATAGTTGAAGTGTTAGTTTTACTGTTTCAAAATTCGCTAGATTCGGGGAAGGTTCCTTTAGAACCTTGCAAAATAGCGAATGTAACTCCTTTATTCAAAAAGGGAGGGAGACAGAAAGCAGGAAACTACAGGCCAGTTAGCTTAACATCTGTTTTCAGGAAAATGTTAGAAGCTATTATTAAAGATGTTATAGCAGGGCATTAAAAAAAATTCAAGGTAATCAGGCAGAGTCAATGTGGTTTTGTGAAAGGGAAATCATGTTTAACCAATTTATTGGAGTTCTTTGAGGGAGTTACATGTGCTGTGGATAATGGAAACCAGTGGATGTATTTTTTTTTGTACTTAGATTTCCAGAAGGCATTTTATAATGTGCCACATCAAAGGTTATTGTGGAAAATAAAAGATCATGGTGTAGGGGGTAACATATTGGCATGGATAGAAGATTGGTTAGCTGACAGGAAACAGACAGTAGGCATAAATGGGTCATTTTCTGGTTGGCAAGATGTAACAAGTGCTGTACCACAGGGATCTGTGCTGGGGTCTCAACTTTTTACAATTTATATAAATGGCTTAGATGAAGGGACCAAAGGTATGTTTGCTAAATTTGCTGATGACACAAAGATAGGTAGGAAAGTAAGTTGTGAAGAGGACATAGGAGGCTACAAAGGGATATAGATAGGTTAAGTGAGTGGGCAAAGACCTGGCAAATGGAGTATAATGTGGAAAAGTGTATAATTGTTCATTTTGGCAGGAAGAATAAAAAAGAAGCATATTATCTAAATGGTGAGAGATTGCAGAGCTCTGAGATGCAGAGAGATCTGGGTGTCCTAGTGCATGAATTACAAAAGGTTAGTACGCAGGTACAGCACATAATTAGGAAAGCTAATAGGATGTTATCGTTTATTGTGAGGAGAATTGAAAACAAAAGTAGGGAGGTTATGCTTCAGCTATACAGGGCATTGGTGAGACCACATCTGGAGTACTGTGTACAGTACTGGTCTCCTTATTTAAGGAAGGATGTAACTGTGTTGGAGGCAGTACAGAGAAGGTTTACTAGACTAATACCTGGAATGGGCGGGCTATCTTATGAGGAAAGGTTGGACAGGCTAGGCTTGTATCCGCTGAAATTTAGAAGAATAAGAGGCAACTTGATTGAAACATATAAAATCCTGATTGGTCTTGACAGGGTGGATGTGGAAAGGATGTTTCCCCTTGTGGGAGAATCTAGAACTAGGGGTCACCATTTAAGGCAGAGATGAGGAGAAATTTTTTCTCTCAGAGGTCTGTGAGTCTTTGGAATTCTCTTCCTCAAAAAGCAGTGGAAGCAGAGTCTTTGAATATTTTTAAGGCAGAGATAGATAGATTCTTGATAAGCAAGGGGATGGAAGGTTATTGGGGATAAGTGGAAATGTGGAGTAATCAGTTCAGCCATGAACTTATTGAATGGAGGAGCAGGTTCAAGGAGTCGAGTGGCCTACTCCTGCTCCTAATTTGTATGTTCGTATGTTGGTCAGTGGTAAGAGGTGTCCATTACTGGAAGTAGCTGTCTCTGACAAAGCCCACTCCTAATTTCCCTGCATGCATATCACATCCATCCATGTCATACACCTTCTCTTCCTCAACCTTTTCCTGTAGGCTTTCAGTCCCATGGACCTCCTCCTCAGCTTGCTGCAAGCTCAGTCCATATCCAGCATATGGAGGACTGGAGAGTTTGGCTGAACTGTACTGTAGCACCCCACCTCAGCTATGCAAACAGCAGAATCATTCTTTAATCATCCCGTGATGCGCTGCACAGAAACTCAGATGCTAAAATGAGGCCCATAGAATCTGCATTGGTATACTGAGTGGAGGGGGGTGGGGGGGGGGGTTCCTAACTGGCCAAGGCTTCAAAAGCAAGAATAGTTGCCAGCCTTTTTCATTTTTTGGACAAATATCAATGCACCAACTGTTCCCCATCAAAGACCACTTTTCTCATGACCTGCAGAATCCTGGGCTAATTCCCCCCATGCCCACCTACCCCTGATGCCCTCCCCTAAATGTTATTGGTGCATGTGCACCAACTTGCATGTATGTGTGGAATTCAGAGCACTTTTGCACCAAGGTTCTGGATCCCTCATTGACTTACCTCGGAAGTTCCACATAAACATCACAGAACCAAACAAGGTTATCTTTGTCGGACTTACTAGAGTAACATAAACAGTAAAAAATACCTTTCTAGTATTTTATGACTATTGATACTTGCTAAAATTTCACCAAAGAATAATACTGCATCTACATTTCAATATTAGCATTGGTTAAAAGCTTTTCATTCAAATTCACTTTTTTTTAAATATAGCTCAACATTTTACTATCTGTATTGATAAAGGCTGACTTTGCAATCTTTCGGATACAAATCATGTTCAGTTCCATGACCTTTTATGAGGAACACTCCATGTTAAAGTTGAATTGATTGTCACTCCTCTACTTTTAGATAAACTCAATGTCCTTGAACAAAAGAACTATCTATTCTCCACAAAGAAACATTAAATAAACACATGCTTTTCCCATAACACTGACTGTAAATATGGACCTAGAATTTCCTGATGTTCTTTAACTCAATGGGTTGGAGAGTAATTTTCTAGAGTATTTTTTTCCCTCTCCCAGGAGATTATGGGCCTACATTCTCTGGCATTTAGAATAGTGAACGGCGATCTCATTCAAATATGTAAAATTCTTAGAGGGTTTAAGAGGGAGATGCTAACAGGCTGTTTCTTCTGGCTGGCGAGTTTAGAACTAGGAGGCATAGTCTCAGGAAAAGGGGTCGACCATTTAGGACTGTGATGAGGAAAGATTTCTTCACATAGACGGTTGTGAATCGTTGGAACTGTCTATCCCAGAGGGCTGTGGATGCTCAGTTATTGAGTATATTCAAGGCTGATATCAATAAACTTTTGGATGCTAAGGGAATCAAAGGATATGGGAAAAGATGGGTATGTGGAGTTGAGGAGGGGTTAAGACTTACTGAATGGTGGTGCAGCTTTAGGGTTCACACAGCCTACTCCTGCTCTATGTTCTTATGTACTTATTATAGCTGTGGGGGACTAGGGAGGCAGTATTTAGTCTGATGCTTGGACCATTATGGTGTGTGGACTAGGCTTGATGGACCAGGTGGTCCTTTCCTGCCTGTCCATTTTGTAATGTTGGTAAGTGACATTGACTCATTGCTCTGCACCCATAGAGCTGGCATGCACATCCTAGCTCTCATTAGAACGGCAATACCTGCAGCACAGCTCACCAAAGAAGAGAGACAAACCATCCATAACATAAGAAATGGCAGTAAAAAACACCTTGAACTCTGTATTTAGTACACAGCCAGGTAATATAGCCGATTGAAAAAAAGAAATCCCACGGAGAAAATACAAAGTAGAGAAAAACTGAAGGTTTGAAGGAATAAATGGCAGTATATCCCATTAGTACAGTTGATTTATATGTTAGCACATTGTGCCATGGAGTGTTAGGACACAGAGTTATGCCCCTGATTTCTCACACAGCGATCCAGACCTCGATAACACTAAGGGATGTGCTGAAGGCAGGTGGAGGCAAAAACAGATGAATGAACAGGTGCTGTTCTCAAGCATTAGCTGGTTTGCAGAGCAACATTTCTAAGAAACTGACGGCAGGTTGCTTGCCAAATTTCCTGATTATGCATTGAGCAAACCAAAAAGAAATGGAGAACTAATTGTTTTTTTAAAAAAACTAGAGAAACAGCAAGACTCTCCAGCTGGGAGAGACTATTGAAAGTGGAGCCCTCCAATTTCAAACCACTTCCAGTTGTAAATTAGTGATGGTTCATCTCAGGGCCAGCCCCAGATGGATGTTTCTCTGTTCCTTTCTGCCAGCTGCTGTATTCCAGGGCAGGATTTGACAAATTGCAAGCTCAGTAAATGGAAAAGCCAGGAGAAGAAGAGGGGAGCTCCACCATAATACACAGGAATTTCTACTCCTTCGCAAGGAAAGTTCCAGCCCAATATCATGCTGATTTCCTACCTGTCACGCCATCTGCTCCAGTTCCACAGCCAAGTAACCTGACTTTGTGCAATAACGTGTATGAGGTTAATACACAAGGTCAGGAAATTCTACCTCTAGATTCTAGCTAAGTGTCTGGCTACAACAGCAGAGTCTGAGATCACAGGAGGCAAGGAGCTAGCCATTGCATCCGGCAGACCTTTCCACTGACCTGAGTAGGTAAGCTGCGATTATAACTGTGCTAAGCACACTGACCAGCCTCTCTGAATTTCTCTATGCATCAGCAACCCCAGCCTGCCGAGCAATCCTCTGTTGCCAAGTGTCACTTCTGCTCCATTCCATTTGCCAAGTACAAAGAAGCTAATAAAAAATCCAGAAATCCAACACAATAAAAAGGAAGTAAACTTAGTCAGTATTCTTTTTTTAATTTTATTTCCAAAATATACTTTATTCATAAAAATCTGGAAAAATTACATTCCCAAACAGTTTAAAACAGCATCAAGTCAAAAAATACAAACAGTGCAAAGGTGATCAGTTTCCTTCTATACAATCATGAGTTGCCTCACAACCCTTCCATTTCATTGTCATGCCATATACATTTTTACATTTACAGCACACAAAATTTTCCCGCTACAGTTCAAGGGGTTTCCCATGGATCCAGCCCCTCAGTTCAGCTTGGTGGGGGGACCTTACACTGTGGTCTTTCCCCATTGAGCCTTTGCTGCGGCTGCCCCAAGCTTTAGTGCGTCCCTCAGCACGTAGTCCTGGACCTTGGAATGTGCCAGTCTGCAACATTCGGTGGTGGACAACTCGTAAACTTAGTCAGTGTTTTTTTTTTCCCAAAATATACTTTATTCATAAAAATCTGTAAAAATTACATTGCCAAACAGTTTCCAAACAGCACCAAAAAATACAAACATTGCAAGGGAGATCAGTTTCCTTCAATACTGTCATGAGTTTCTTCCCAACCCTTCCGTTTCACAATTGTCATGTCAATTACAGTTTTACATTTACAGCAATTCAGAATATTAACGATACAGTTCGAGGGGTTTCCCATGGATCCAGCCCCTCAGTCCAGCTTGGTGGGGGAACCTTACACTGTGGTCTGTCCCCATTGAGCCTTTGCTGCGGCTGCCCCAAGCTTTAGTGCGTCCCTCAGCACGTAGTCCTGGACCTTGGAATGTGCCAGTCTGCAACATTCGGTGGTGGACAACTCTTTGCGCTGGAAGACCAGCAAGTTTCGGGCAGACCAAAGGGCGTCTTTCACCGAATTGATAGTCCTCCAGCAGCAGTTGATGTTTGTCTCAGTGTGCGTCCCTGGGAACAGCCCGTAGAGCACAGACTCCTGTGTTACAGAGCTGCTTGGGATGAACCTTGACAAAAACCACTGCATCTCTTTCCACACCTGCTTTGCAAAGGCACATTCCAGGAGGAGGTGGGCGACCGTCTCTTCCCCACCACAGCCAACGCGGGGGCACTGTGCGGAGGGGGCGAGACTTCGGGTGTGCATGAAGGATCTGACGGGGAGGGCCCTTCTCACCACCAGCCAAGCTACGTCTTGGTGCTTGTTTGAAAGTTCTGGTGATGAGGCATTCCGCCAAATGACTTTGACGGTCTGCTCGGGGAACCATCCGACAGGATCCACCGTTTCCTTTTCCCGTAGGGCCTTGAGGACATTCCGTGCAGACCACTGCCTGATGGACCGGTGGTCAAAGGTGTTTTTCCGCAGAAACTGCTCCACGAAGGATAGGTGGTACGGCGCCGCCCAACTGCATGGTGCGTTCCGCGGCAATGTGACCAGACCCATCCTTCGCAACACCGGGGACAGATAGAACCTCAGCACGTAGTGACACTTGGAGTTTGCGTACTGGGGATCTACACATAGCTTGATGCAGCCGCACACGAAGGTGGTCATCAGGATGAGGGCCACGTTGGGTACATTTTTCCCGCCCATGTCCAGAGATTTGAACATCGTGTCCCTCCGGACCCGGTCCATTTTAGATCCCCAGACGAAGCGGAAAATGGCTCGGGTGACCGCCACAGCGCAGGAGTGGGGTATGGGCCAGACCTGCGCCACGTAGAGCAACAACGTGAGCGCCTCGCACCTGATGACCAGGTTCTTACCCACAATGGAGAGAGATCGCTGCCCCCACATGCCCAACTTTTGTCGTACCTTGGATACTCGCTCCTCCCATGTTTTGGTGCACGCCCCGGCCCTTCCGAACCATATCCCCAGCACCTTCAGGTAATCTGACCTGACGGTGAAGGGGACAAAGGATCGGTCAGCCCAGTTCCCAAAGAACATGGCCTCGCTCTTGCCGTGGTTAACTTTGGCTCCCGAGGCCAGTTCGAACTGGTCGCAGATGCTCATCAGTCTGCGCACGGACAGCGGATCCGAGCAGAAGACGGCGACGTCATCCATGTACAGGAAGGTTTTGACCTGAGTGCCTCCGCTGCCTGGGATTGTCACCCCTCTTATGCTCGCATCCTTCCTAATAGACTCAGCAAATTTTCAGTGTTGACCTTGGGCATAGACCTTTAATCATGCATGTTTTTCAGTTATTAATTTTTTTTTAGTTGTCAACCTTTTGGATACTCTTTTAAGTAAAGCCGTTTATCAGTCTCTCCCAAGTTTTGTAGATTGGCGTGTAAGGGGTAGCCCTGGTCTCCCTTAGAACCTTCCATTCTTTCACTTGGGCCAGCTAAATTGTCACAGTATGTAGGAGTCATGGCTGCTTCCCAGATAACAGGCATTAATGTGCAGGCTGGCACTTTTATAGCCTGAAACAAATTACATGTGCTTTGGGGATTCCTCCTCTTCATCTACATGCTGTCCCTTGGTGACATCATCCACAGACAAGAGGTCAGTTTCCGTTAGTATGCCAATGACACACAGGTGTCCTCTCCACACTTTCCTTGACCTCTTCAATGCCTCTGTGCTGTCAGACCGCTTGTCTGACATCAATTCTTCACTGATTCTTTCAGCTCAACATTAGAAAGATCTCAACCATCGTCTAACATAAATAAAAACAAGAAATGCTGGAACCACTCAGCAGGTCTGGCAGCATCTGTGGAAAGAGAAGCAGACTTAACGTTTTGGGTCAGTGGCCCTTCTTCGTCTAACACCCTAGCCATAAACTCCACTTGCTTGCCACTGATCCCTTCCCCTTTGCCATTGCCTGTTTCTGGCTCAACCAGATCTTTTTCAATGTTGACATTCTGTTCAACCCTGAGCTTAGTTTCAGACTCCACACCTTCTCCACTACAAAGTTCACTTAGTTCCACCCCTGCAATATTGCCCACCTCCACTGCTGAAACCCTCATGCATGCCTTCATCATCTCCAAAGCTGACTACTCCAATCCTTCCCTTGCTAATCTCCTCCACCCCACATAATCTCCAACTTGTGCAAAATTCTGCCGCACAAATCTTGGCCATACTCTTGGCCAAATCTCTACCCCTGTCTTTGCTGACCTACTTTTTCTCTGTCTCCCCAAACACTTTAAATTTTATTCTTGTATGGCCTCATACCACTCTGTCTCTGTAATCTCCTCCAGTCCAGCATCCACCTTAATACAAAAGCAAAATAAGCCAATGCTGGAAATCTGAAACAAAAACAAAAAATTCTGGAAATGCTCAGCAGGTCAGGCAGCATCCATGGAGAGAAAAACAGTATTAATGTTTCAGGTCTGTGACCTTTCATCAAAACTGAGGAACGTTAGAAATGTAACAGGTTTTGAGCATGTGAAGGCGGGGGTGCGGGGGGGTGGGGGGAAGAAGAACAAAAGGGAAAGTCTGTGATAAGGTGGAGGGCAGGAGAGATTAAATAACAAAAGGTTTCATGGTACAAAGGCAAAGGGAGTGGTAATGGGACAGGTAAAGAAACAAAAGTTGTGTCTGGATGAGGTGTGAACGGCAGGATAGCAGCCGTCCGAACACAAAGTGAAGAGATAAAGAAACAGGAAGGAATAAAAGGAACAAACAAAAAAAAAACACGAGCAAAGGGAAAAAATGGGAGCAAGTATTCTGAAGGTGTTTCTGTTTTTTCTGTTAAAATATTTTTTGAGGAATTCCTAGTCAAACTGAAGAAATGTTGGACCAGATTTTTTTTCAAGAGAGTCATTAAGGGGACACTGAAAGAACTGGTTTGTCAACAATGTTTACTGGTTGTCACATGACTCAAGTTAAAAATAGAACAGAAACCCTGGTAACAGGGGAAGATATAGGAAGAGAAGTGACAGGCGCCCATTGATTGGACAAGCCTGGGAGCAGCAGCATGCACCTGTGAGGGCAGCAAACCCATCAAGCTTTTGGTTGTATTGTCAGTGTGATTTACCTTCTGGAATGCAATAAAGTTAGCTCCTGCTGCTGAACAATTGTCAAGGAAGGAGAGAAGACCATAACCCAGCTCGCTTTCCAGCAACTTTCTAAAAGAGCCTGAGAAGTATACTGTGTCAATTCATCTCATCTCCTGTCTTTGAAGAAAAGCCTGCTAAATTAATTCTTAATGCCACCTGAAAAGAACTGTTCTAAAAGATCTCAATGAGCCATCTACATGTACTCAAAAATTACATTGTATGCCAGTTTTGGAACACAATATATCTCATCTGCTGTTTTCTTCAAGAATGAGCAAGTATTCAGCCCAAGTGTTTTTTTGTCTGTAACAGAGCTCTGAACCAAAATCCATGTTATTTTCTTCCGGTTAATCAGTGTATGTATTTGTGTGAGTGTCAGGGGCTAAGGTAAAAAAGGGGACTTTAAAATTTCAATCTGTGTGTTTATGATTTACTTCATTACTGGTTAAGTCTTGTTTTATAATAAACTGATAATTTTGTTGATCATTAAAGAAACCTGGTTCGTGTGTTCTATTCTGGGAAAAATAGAGTATATGATTGACCGTATCGATAAGTGGGAAAATTAAAAAATATATGTTGTGACCTGCGGAGAGGTGGGACTAGAATAAACAGTGCACTCCTCCCTCCGCGGTCATAACACAAAGTGGAGAATCAAATCACAAGTGACAGGAAGCTTGGGGTTGTGCTTGCAGACTGAACAGAGGTGTTCTGCAAAGCGGTCACCCTGTCTGCATTTAGTCTCCCCAGTGTAGAGGAGACCACATTGTGAGCAGCGAATACAATATACCACATCGAAAGGAGTACAAATAAACCGCTGTTTAGTCCGCAAGTGCGACCCAAAGCTTCCTGTCGCTTATCAATTTAATTCTCCACCTTGCTCCAACTCTGGCCTTTCTGTTCTTGGCCTGCAGCAATGTTCAACTGAAGTTCAATGCAAGCTCGAGGAACAGCACTTCATCTTTTGACTGGGCATTTTACAGCCTTCCAAACTCAACATTGAGTTCAATCATTTTAGATCATCACCTCTGCCCTCATTTTTTTTCTGTTCTCAATTACTTTGCTGGTTCATTTCCACACCCCCACACCCCGCGCCCCTTTTTCCTTCATTATCCCTTTGCTTTCTGTATGGACAACTACTCTCCTGCCATTCACACCTCATCCACATCAACACTCAATCCTTCTGATTCTTCCCTTTGTCTCACCATTGGTGGCAGAATCTTCAGTTAATGGATCTTCCTTACCTGGAATTCCAGCCTATGCCTGCACACCTCTCCACCACCCTTTAAAAACATGTCTGCTCAACCTACCTTTCAGTCATTCCTCCTTATCTTTCCCTTCCTGACTTGGTATCCATTTTGATTATGCCTATTTGTGAAGTTGCCTCAGGATGTTTTTCTCCTTAAGCTCGCTGTACAAATAAAAGTTGTCATCATGTGGAGCTTCAATGGCCGCACGGATTCCATCTAAATTACCCTGGACCTCTGGAAAGCCTGCCGACCAATAAAAGTTCAAAGCTCTCTCCAGTTGCATCTCCTTTTCAACTGGGATGTGATAAAGATTGAAAACATGGCATCTGTCATGCATTTTGCATAGGAATTTACTGAAGACTTGCTCATTTAGCAGGTGTCCCCTACTGTGGCTTAGAAGCATCTTGTGCCATAGAATATTGATGCCATGGGGAAAAGCCATCCAAGCCTTTGGCTAGATCTTAGCTGAGCCTGCAACAGCTGATGTAAGTCGATCACTGCCTTTGCAATGAAGCACTGGTGTCAAAGACAGATCTCCTCTGACAGACCGACTTAGGAGTGGCATCGTCTGTAAAGTCAGGACTGAACTGAATGAGCACATTCATTAGACCTGGAGAAATTGATCCATATCCTTGGCCAACCCCCACAACACTACAGGAATCATGACAGGAGCTCCCCTCCCTTTAATGCCGATGGTCCTAATGAGGGGGAAGACAGAGGTTTCGCACTGCAAGGCTACTCAGGAAACCTGGCCACACAGCTGGCATCCAACCTATCTGGATCCCAGTGAGGTTTTCATCTGTTCCAGCAGACTCACACCGAAGTTGTGGCAAATGCATACCAGCACAGCTGCACACTTTACGTAGAATATAAAGCACAGAAACAGATCCTTTAGCTCAACTGGTCTATACTAGCGTTTACAGGCCACACGAGTCCCAAGATCAATTTTAAAGTACCACCACTTTTAGAAATAGAATTATAGGGCTGGATTCTATAGAGCCCTCGACATCGGGATCCGTGGCGGGTGCGGGGGCGAGTGGGGGCCTGAAGATGGCCCCGGACCTCGAAGCCGGCACGGCCAGGCCCGATATTGCTGGCAGCGGTGAACAATACCTGCATCAATCACCCTCCCATCGCCACCTGATGTCCCGCCACGATCCTCAGCCCAGCTGCCGGCATGGCTGTGCCTTCGGATTCCCCTCCGGGGAAACGAGGCGCAACACTGGTGGGGAGCGGGGGGAGGTAAGTTTCTCAGTGCGGGGTGGCGTGGGGTCACACTAACGACATGGGTGTAGGGGAGGCTGAGAAGGGTTATAGTTTAAAGTTTGTGCAGTTGGGAGGGGGAAGGTCAGATGGTAAAGGTAAGTATTTTTGGGGGCGAAGGGCAAATAATTAAATTAATTGTTATGGGGGGGTGAGAGAGGGGCAAAAGAGATGTATTTATGTAATTTTATTTAATCTTTTGTTGAATATTTAAATTTGTCGGTAGGGCTAATAGCCATTTAAAAATGGCGTCAGCCCCTGCGCACAGGCAGCTGACACCATTGCCAGGGATGGACAGCCTGCCCCTCCACGTGCTTGGTTGATGACGGCCCACCCCAGCTATTTAAATGAGCCGCCGTGCTTGGAATCGCGGCAGTTCTTGGGCGTGTGGCCTGCACAGGCGAGCCGCCATTTTGTTCGCCCGCCGCCAATTTCGGTGGCTGGCTTTTGGAATTCAGTCCACAGATTCTATAATGATAGGGATAGATAAATATCTTGCATTTAATACAACACCTCCAGTATTTGCCACACTTGCACCCGATTGAATTAAATACCGTTTTCATAAAATATACCAGAAGAGGCTGCTAAAAGGGAAATTGATGTAATCAGTCAAAATAATAATAATTTGTCAAATCACCTCAGGAGAAAGTCTAAAAATAAGATTTTTAATGAGGAAAAGACTTTATAAACACATAAGATCCTGAGAGGTCTTGACAGGGTGGATATAGAAAGGATCTTTCCCCTTGTGGGAGAATCTAGAAATAGGGGTCACTGTTTAAAAATAAGGGGTCGCCCATTTAAGTCAGAGATGAGGAGAAATTTTTCTCTCAGAGGGTTGTGAGTCTTTGGAATTCTCTTCCTTAAAAGGCAGTGGAAGCAGAGATTTTGAATATTTTTAAGGCAGAGGTGGATCGATTCTTGATAAGCAAGGGGGTGAAAGGTTATCGGGGGTAGGCAGGAACATGGAGTTGAGGTTACAATCAGATCAGCCATGATCTTGTTGAATGGTGGAACATGCTCGAGGGGCCGAATGGCCTACTCCTGCTCCTAATTCATACGCTCCTATGTTCATATGTAAAAAGTCACAAACTTTTGTCGATAAACTTTGCTGTACAGTTTATGGTGGTGTTGAATATCCTTATGAATGTTGTTTGGGAGGCCTGGTCCTGTGTTGGAAGCCCCTGAGCGAATGATCAAGCCAAGTAGCCAATTCCCAGATTGTACTGTGTCATACTGATGGAGTATGACTCCCAGATTACCTGATGAAAGGTCACAGACCTGAAACATTAACTCAGCTTCTCTCTCCACAGATGCTGCCTGACCTGCTGAGTATTTCCTGCACTTTCTGTTTTGATTTCAGATTTCCAGCATCTGCAGTACTTTCTTTTATCCCAGATTACCTCTATCTATTCTCACTGTGTACTGGATAAGGAATGTGACTTGGTTTGACTATTACAACATTCTCCCAGTCTACCTCCCATCTTCCACCCTACCTAAATTTGAGCTCATCTAAAACTCTGTTGCCCATATCCTAACTCGCACCAAATCCTGTTCACCCATCACTCCTGTGCTCGCTGACCTACATTAGGCTCTTAGTCCAACAATGCCTCAATTATAAAATCCTCATCCTTGTTTCCAAACCCCTCCATGCTTTGCTCCCTCCCTCCCTACCTCTGTAACCTCCACCAGCCCATAACCCTCCGAGATCTCTGTGCTCCTCCAATTCTGGCCTATTACATATTCCGAATTCCTTCACTCCACCACTGGCGGCCGTGCCTTCAGCTGTGGAGAATCTAACCTCTGGAATTCCCTCCCTAAATTGCTCTGCCTCTCTCTCCTCCTTTCAGAAGCTCCTTAAAACCTACTTCTTCTACCAAGCTGTTGCTCACTTGTCCCAATATCTCTTTATGTTACTTGGTGTCACATTTTGTCTGATAACGCTCTTGTGAAACACTTTGGGATGTTTTACTATGTTAAAGGTGCTGTATAAATGGAAGTTTATTGTTGTTGAGGTGGGTTCCAATACACTACCTGAAAATGCATGGGTGCCTGAGATAAGGAGGGAAGTTGCAGATCATCTGCCAAAATAACAACAGCCAGGATGTGGTTTGAACCCCTAATCAACTCCCACTCCAGACACTTGAGCACAAATATCTAGGCTGACATTCCAGCACAGTACTAAGGAAGTGCTGCATTGTCAGAGGTGCCAGCTTTCGGATGAGATGTTAATCTGAGACCCCATCTGTCCTCTCAAGTGGATGTAAAGGATCCCACGCCACTGTTTCGAAGAACAGCAGGGGAGTTCCCCCAGGTGTCCAATATTTATCCCTCAAACAAAATCACTGAAAACAGATCATCCGGCTATTATCACACTGCTGTTTGCGGGAGCTTGCTGTGCACAAATTGACCTCTGTGTTTCCTACGTCATAACAGTGACTACACTTCAAAAAGTATTTCAGTGCCTGTAAAGCAGTGTGGGACACTCTGAAGTTGTGAAGATTCGATATAAATGTGAGGTTTTTTTTATTTTAATGAAGCTCCTCTTTTACAAGGCAGCCAACAGTGGTGAGGGGGGGGGGGGTGCGTGCGGTGGGGGAAGGGGTTGCAATCACTTCTTTCGGGGAGGGGCCCTGACAGTCAGCCACTCTTCTGCCACGTATTTTGACTTCCTCAATGGGAGGGCGCACAAGATGCCTCGAAGTGGTGTGAGCGGCAGCCATTGCCATTGTGACCTCTCTTTGACCCCATCAAGTATTGGCAGTGGGCAGCGGTGGAGATTTCTGGTTGGGCACACTTATGCAGGGGTGTGTCTCCCAATCAGTGTGGGTTATCAGTCCCATAATCTCCCATCTCCCCTGCCTGCTGTAGTAAGGCATAAGCAACAGAACAAGTAAGCGGTAACGAACGGTCAATGGAAAAATAAACATTCCTGTGGGAAATTAGCAACTGAAAAGGATACAAAATCCTAAAGCTGAACTGCTTGTAAAAGTTAATGAGCATGAATTATTACATTAGGTTCGAAAAACAAATCCATCTCAACTAGTCTACATCGATAACGCAGGAAGGCTTCTACAGCATGAGGACAACCTCAACTTCAGACTGTTGGAGGGCATTGATGAGTAAGTATGTCTTCAGTGTCAAACTCCAAAAGCATGGTTTCACATCTCTGTCAATACTTCCCAAATTCAATAAAGTTTAAGACTCCATGGATGGACTACTTGACGCCTTAGCCTTACGCGACAGTTACAGCAACTGAGCAATAGTCAATAGACGATAAAGAGGACACAAGTGAGAAGGTGCTCCACCAAAACCTACTCCAAAAGCCAAGGAAACATTTTAGAGTTACTAGTGATAAAAACAGTTACTACACAAGAAACTCATGTCTTTTAACCTCCTACAACCCTCCCCACACCTGGGAAAATGAGGTGGGACTGATAAAGGAACAACTTGCATTTCTACAGTGCCTTTCATGACTTCAGGATATCCCAAAGCACTGTACAACCAATTAAGTAGTTTTGAACTGTAGTTAATGTTATGAAAGATTAATAAGGAGGGAATAATTAGAGTATGAGAGAAAGCTGGCGAGAAATATAGAGACAGATAGTAAGAGTTTCTATAGATATTTAAAAAAGAAGAGTTAACAAAGTGAGTGTTGATCCTACAAAAAGTGAGTCTGGGGAATTAATAAGGGAAAATAAGGAGATGGCAGATGAATTGAACAGATATTTTGCATTGGTCTTCACTATAGAGGATACAAGTAACATCCCAGAAATAGCTATAAATCAGGAAATGGAAGGGAAGGAGGAACTCAAGAAAATTACAATCACCAGGGAAGTGGTACTGAGAAAATTGTTGAAGCTGCAGGCTGACAAGTCCCCAGGTCCTGATGGACTTCTTCGTAGGGTCTTAAAAAAAGTGGCTAGTGAGATGGTTGATGCATTGGTTTTGATTTTCCAAAATTCCCTAGATGCAGGGAAAGTTCCATTAGATTAGAAGATAGCCAATGTAACTCCTTTATTCAAAAAGGGATGGAGACAGACAGCCAGTTAGTTCAAATGTTAGAAGCTATTATTAAAGACATTATAGCAGGGCACTTAGAAAAATTCAAGGTAATCAGGCAGAGTCAACATGGTTTTGTGAAAGAGAAATCATGATTAACCAATTTATTGGAGTTCTTTAAGGAAGTAACATGTGCTGTGGATAAAGGGGAACCGGTGGATGGATTGTACTTAGATTTCCAGAGGCATTTGATAATGTGCCACATCAAAGGTTATTGCGTAAAATAAAAGCTCATGGTGTAGGAGTTAACATTTTGGCATGGATAGAAGATTGGCTAGCTAACAGGAAACAGAGAATAGGCATAAATGGGCCATTTTCTGATTGGCAAGATGTAACGAGTCGGATGCTACAGGGATCAGTGCTGGGGCCTCAACTTTTTGCAATTTATGTAAATGACTTGGATGAAGGGACCGAAGGTATGGTTGCTAAATTTGCTGATGACACAAAGATAGAAAGGAAAGTAAGTTGTGAAGAGGACATAAGGAGGCTACAAAGGTATATAGATAGGTTAAGTGAGTGGGCAAAGACCTGGCAAATGGAGTTTAATGTGGGAAAATATGAAATTGTCCATCTTGGAAGAAAGAATAAAAAAGCATATTATCTAAAAGCTGAGAGATTGCAGAGCTCTAAGGTGCAGAGGGATCTGGGTGTCCGAGTGCATGAATTGCAAAAGATTAGTATGCAGGTACAGCAAGTAATTAGGAAAGCTAATAGATGTTATCATTTATTGCGAGGGGAATTGAATACAAAAGTAGGGAGGTTATGCTTCAGCTACACAGCACATTGGTGAAATCACATCTGGAGTACTGTGTACAGTATTGGTCTCCTTATTTAAGGAAGGATGTAAATGCGTTGGAAGCAGTTCAGAGAAGGTTTACTTGACTAATACCTGGAATGGGCAGGTTGTCTTATGAGGAAAGGTTGGACAGGCTTGGCTTGTATCCGCTGGAGTTTAGAAGAGTAAGAGGCGATTTGATTGGAACATATAAGATCCTGAGGGGTCTTGACAGGGTGAATGTGGAAAGGATTCTCTTGTGGAGAATCTAAAACTGTTTAAAAATAAGGGGTCGCTCATTTAAGACAGAGATGAGGAGAAATCTTTTCTCTCAGAGGATTGTGAGTCTTTGGAACTCTCTTCCTTAAAAGGCAGTGGGAGCAGAGTCTTTGAATATTTATAAGGCAGAGGTAGATAGGTTCTTGATATGTAAGGGTGGGGGTGAAAGGTTATTGGAGGTACGCAGGAATGTGGAGTTGAGCATACAATCAGATCAGCCATGATCTTGTTGAATGGCAGAGTAGGCTCGAGGGGCCGAGTGGCCTACTCCTCTTAATTCGTATGTCATATAATGTAGGAAACGCAGCAATCAATTTGCACGCAGACTACAATGTTGTAATGATCAGATAATCTGTATTAGTTAAGTTGGTTGAGGGACTAATATGGGCCAGGGCACCAGGGAGAACTTCCTCGTTCTTCTTTGCAATAGTGGCCATGGGATCCTGAAAGAGCAGCTGGGGTCTCAGCTGAACATCTCATCCAGAAGATGGCACCTCCGAATGCGCAGCACTCCTACAGTATTGCACTGGGCGAGCTGAATTTTACCAGCCCCCCAACGTCAGGGGTCACGGCAGGGGGACCTGTAAAATTCTTCCGGGAGAGGCCCGCCATGACCCTCGATGCCGAGAAGGTCCTGCCGCATTTTACTGGCAGCGACGAGGCTTCGGTGCGGCCCCACCCCCGGCCACCAAGTGGCGGGGCCTTCATTTGCCTACTCAATCTTATTCAAAAAAATGTTAATGAACTTACCTGGATCGGGCGGCCGTCCCACGCCAATGTTGCAGCTGATGGACGGAATCCCCCGCCTTCCAAACACTGTTTAGGGATTCATGGCGTGACACTGCTGGGGAGGGGGGGGAGGAGTGAAATTATCATGGCGGGACCGGGGGAGCGGGAAAAACACTTTTTATTGGCTGTGGGGATAGTGGGAAGGGTTGAAGGGCAAATGTCATAGAGTCATAGAGTTATACAGCACAGAATCAGGCCCTTCGGCCCATTGTGTCTGTGCCGGCCAAGCACCTATCTATTCTAATCCCATTTTCCAGCACTTGGCCTGTAGCCTTGTATGCTAAGGCGTTTCAAGTGCTCTCCTAAATACTTCTTAAATGTTGTGAGGGTTCCTGCCTCTACCACCTCTTCAGGCAGTGACGTGATTGGGGGGGGCGGTTCGGGATGGGAATGAAATAAATTTTCGACATATAGGTCAATAAATAAAACCATAGGGGGGGGTTGGGAACGAGCTTTTAATTTTGTTTTAAAGAAAATGAACTATAACTTTAAAAATTCAAGTTTTTTCTAAGGGCTTTGAAGACCTTTTAAAAATGGCGCCTGTGCGGTGGCGGCAGACGCCATTGCTGGGGATGGAGCAGCCGCCCCCGCTACGTCATCGGGGCGGTCGCTCCGCCCCCTCCATTTAAATGAGTCCCCTTGCGAAATATCGCAAGGGCTCAGCGATGGCACATCCACGCCTGAAAGCCGCCGACTTAAAAGCGACCACCGCGATTTGCGGCACACAAATAAAATTCAGCCCGGGGTGTCAGCTGGATTACGTGGCTCAGGTCTCTGGAGTAGGACTTGAACCCACGAACCTCGGACTCAGTGGTGAGTTTTATCCACTGAACCACAGCTGCCATCTGTCGCAAATATTTGATTCTCTCATCTGGCAGTGGCATTGCAAATATTACATTCATTCTTAAATGTAAAATGTACTCTTAACAAGATGAGGGGCCATGCAGCCACCCTCAGTGATTCTAATGGCACTCTACGTCGAGGGATATTAGAAGAAGATATCCACGAGGTATAGATTCAACAACCTTTGAACGAACACAGGTAGAAATGGCAATACAAAAAGCAAATGAAATTCTGGATTTTAGTAGGGACATTGAATATGCAAGGAAGAAAGTAATGTTGAATTGCTACAACTCATCACTTAGGCCACAGTTGGAGTATTGTAAGAACCGCATTTTAGGAAGGATATTTGAGGCATGGATTGGGTACACATGGATGGTGAATGTTCACTGGAATGATACCAGGAATGAGAGGCTGTAGTTAATGAAGAAAGCTTTGAAAAATTGACTCTTTTTTTCCACTGGAACAAGGAAGGTTGAAGAGGGACTTTATAGAGGTTTACAAAATTATGAAATGTTTTGAGAGAGTAAACAGTGGAAGATTATTTCCTCTGGTTGGAAAATTGGTAGCAAGGAATCAGAAATTCAGGATTATCACTGGAAAAATGATAAGGGAGATTAAAAGAATGTTGCACACAGTTATTAGAACACAGAATGTTTCACCACAGTGTTTATTGAGCAAAAACTATAGTAACATTCAAAAGGGAATTGGATAGGTGTTTGAAAAGGAAGAATGTAAAAATACATAAAGGGCAAACTAATCAGATTGGAATAGACAGTCCCTAACAGAGCTGAAACAGGCTGAATAGCCTTCTTCAGGGCTATAGTTTCAATGGTTCTACCAAGGGTAGGTGGAAGTGGATGCAGCGAAAGTTTGTACAGTGCAGCCAACATTGCCCAGCTTCTTGCCTGGTCTTTTCCATCACAAGCCAACTGTGCTCTGCAATATCACTTCTCACCCAAAAACATGAACATGTTTAAAGGTGGCCAGTTGTATCCATCAGAGCTGCAGTTCCAACAGACTTCAAACCTGAAATGTTAACGCATCTGTTCCTTCCTAAGTCTGAGGGTTAAAAAGTGATATTGTTGTGAATAGACCCAGTGAGTTATACCCTTTCCAAATTTACAGCAATGCAAGCAAGTATTCACAATATGACTCCTGGTCATATCTATTTATTTTATTTATTTATTTAGAGATACAGCACTGAAACAGGCCCTTCGGCCCACCGAGTCTGTGCCGACCAACAACCACCTGTGTAGACTAACCCTACAGTAATCCCATATTCCCTACCACCTACCTACACTAGGGGCAATTTACAATGGCCAATTTACCTATCAACCTGCAAGTCTTTGGCTGTGGGAGGAAACCGGAGCACCTGGCGAAAACCCACGCAGTCACAGGGAGAACTTGCAAACTCCTTATAGGCAGTACCCAGAATCAAACCTGGGTCACTGGAGCTGTGAGGCTGCAGTGCTAACCACTGCACCACTGTGCCGCCCCATATCACTGAGATAAAAGCTGGGACTCCACCCTTTTGCATTATTTCTCTCCCCTCTCATTCTGTTTTCTAGTTTTCTTCTTTTCTGTTATTCTCTTTTTCTCCTCTTTATTTTTGTCTGCCTTCACTTGGTGCCATTTTAAAAAATCTCCTTCATTTCACCTTTTGGACGCTGGGGTAACTGCATTTCCATATCATGCGCTCCAGTGAGAACTCAGCGTGCAATGTTGTCTGAATGCAGTGTGCAAATCGGTCTGACTGCAGTGTACAGTGCAACGTGAATGCAGCGTGCAATGCTCAGATTTGGCAGGCAGAGTTTAACAAGTTACATAACTAGTTAGTGTAATCGATTCAGTTATTGCACAGAGTGAGGTTTCCAGTTGCTTTTGCAGAATGTTGTTCTTGGAGATTTCTGAGATACTGAGGTTGTGAAGAGAGATTCATTGGTCCACATTCCTGGATGAAAAACTCTATAAATGCATAAATATATAAAACCAGCTGTTCAAACCAGTTTACCCAAGAGATACGTGTGCGGCAGTGGAATTATGCAGACGGTCCTTCTTCAAATATTATGAGCTTTCTGCTCAAACTGACCTGACTTTACTGGAACTTACATCTGAACCACCTCAGATAGACAAACCTAGGAAACAAAGAAGACTAAAATAAAGGGACCCTAGATGTGCACAGAATCAACTGTGCAGGGAAGTATCAGTGATGTTGGAGATTGCACAATGTTCAACTCATTCACAGCATTTGTAGAACCACAGATCCCCCAACAAACATTGTATTATGTGTACACAAAGCAACAGCACTGTGCACTGTCAGTGTATATACTTGAGGCAACAACAACCTGCATTTATATACTGCCTTTAATGTAGGAGAGGCACTTCACAGCAGCGTTATCAGACAAAAGTTGGCATTGAGCCAAAGAAGGAGATACTAGATGTGATAAAAAGCTTGCTCAAAGATAGGTTTTAAGGTGTGTCTTAAAGAAGGAGAGAAAGGTGGAGAGGTTTAGGGAGGGAATTCCAGAGCTTAGGGCCTCAACACCTGAAGACATGGCCACCAATGATCGAACGATTAAAATTGGGTATGCACAAGAAGCCACAATTGGAGGCGCACAGATATCTGAGGGTTGTAGGGCTGGAGAACTGCATTCCATCATTATACACACATGAAGAAGCACCAGTGTGCACCATAAGTATGAACATAAGGCAACTACACTAGATACAATCAATATACATACATCCTTCTGTGCTGTAGCCATTCTTTGATTCTACATGATTCTATGAGGCAACAGCACTGTACTTTATAACAGTACAATATATGAGACAGTCGGACTGCAAAACTGCAGTCAGTCCATTGGTCTTTCTATCTGATCCCCTACCCAACATGTATCCAATTTGCCAGAAGCTTCCTTTGATCCATTTCTAAATCCAAACCCCCTGCTATTTGCAGACAGGAACTTCTCTAGACCCTTCTTCAAATCTGTCATAGTTTTTTGTTATAATTCCAAAAGCAAAATACTGTGGATGCTGGAAATCTGCAATAAAAACAGAAAATGCTGGAAACACTCAGCAGGTCTGGCAGCATCTGTGGAGAGAGAAACAGCGTTACACAGGTCGTCGAAGAGGTCCTTCCAAGCTGAATTCTCGCAGGCTTGTTCAGCACAACAACAGCAATGTGTATTTATATAGTGCCTTTAATGTAGCAAAATGTCCCAAGGCGCTACACAAGCATTATGAATCAAAATTTGAAACTGAGCCACATAAACAGATATTAGGACAGATCCAAAAGCTTGGTCACAGAGGTAGGTTTAAAGGAGTGTTTTAAAGGAGGAAAATGAGGTAAAGAGGTTTAGGGAGAGAATTCCAGAGATTAGGGCCTTGTTGGCTGAAGCCATGGCCGCCAATGGCGGGGGGATTAAAATCAGCAATGTTCACAAGGCCAGAAATGGAAGAGCAGAGATACCTTGGAGATTTGTGGGCTGGAGGAGACTATAGAGATAGCGAGGAGTGAGGTGATGGAGGGGTTTGAAAACAAGGATGAGAAGTTTAAAATTGAACATTGCCGGACCTGGAGCCAATGTAGCTCAGCGAGCACAGATCGGACGTGGTGCAAGTTAGGATACGGGCAGCAGAGTTTTGAATGAGCACAAGTTTATGGAGGGCGTTGACTTTCAGCAGCTCTCATCCTCCTTTAATAGCAAATTCCGGTGTCTCTCTCTTCTGTAGGTTTCCTGCGCAAGCTGTCTCACTCTTACAGTCTGGATGCTTACAGAGCAGATTGCTGAGGTCCTTGCACATGGACAGCGAGTTCTGGAACAGCCACAATGGAATCAGAGGCCTGAAGAAGCTAGTTCAGGTCGTAGAGAAAAGGGCACAGCTACTGCTTAACTACATCCGGGAGAAAGGTATCAAATTAGTTCGGGAATAATGAAAACACAACACAGACTGCAGTTTAAAGTGTGACATTTAGCCGCTGATTGTTTGAAACCAGAGCTTGGGAAGCCTAAACTAGGAAATAATTGCACAATTTCTCATGTTCTGTACATAGAGTCATTTACTGCATAGAAAGAGGCCATTCGGCCCATTGAGTCCATGCTGGCTCTTCACAGAACAGACCAGTCGGTCCCATTCCCTCGTTCCATCCCCATAGCCCTGCAGATTTATGTCCTTCAAGTGCCCATCCACTTTCCTTTTGAAATTATTGGTTGTCTGCACTTCCACCATCCTTGTCGGCAGCGAGTTCTAGATCATTACCACTCGCTGTGTAAAAACGTTCTTCCACACATCCCCCTGCATCTCTTGCCCACAATTTTCAATCCCCTAGTCTTTGTACCATCAGTTAACGGGAATGTTTTTTCCTTGTCTAACATATCTATGCCTGTCATAATCTTATACACTTGTATTAAATCTCCCCTCAATCTCCTTTGCTCCTGGGAGAACAACCCCAGATTTTCCAGCCTGACCTTGTAACTAAAATCCCCCATCCTGGAACCATTCTAGTAAATCTCCCCTGCACCCTCTCAAGGACCCTCACATCCTTCCTGAAGTGTGGTGATCAGAACAGGATGCAATAGTCCAGTTGGGGCCTAAGCAGAGTTTTATAATGGTTCAGCATAACATCCCTGCTTTTGTACTCAATGCCTCTATTTATGAAGCCCAAGATCCCATATGCTTTACGAACCACTCTCTCAATATGTCCTGCCACCATCAAAGATTGATGCACATGCACCTCAGGTCCCTCTGTTACTCCACACTCTTTATAACTGTGTCATTAAATATATATTGCCTCACCCTATCCCTTCTGCCAAAATGCATGACCTCACACTTGTCTGTATTAAATTCCAAATGCCATTTGTCTGCCCATTCTGTTAGCCTATCTATGTCCTGTTTCAGGCAGTTCATATCATCTTCAATGTTTACCATTCCTCCAAGTTTGGTATCAGCAGCAAATTTTGAAATTCTACTCCGTATTCTGTTACGACTGAGGTGGGAAGAGTGCACTGTTTATTCTAGTTCCATTTCTCCATGGGTCAAAGCATATATTTAAATTCTTTCACACTTACCAATACGGTCAATCATAGACTCTATTTTTATCCTAGAATAAAACACACCAACCAGATTTTTGATAAACAACAAAATTATCATTTCATTATAAAACAAGTCTTAGCCAGTAATGAAGTAAAGCATAAAAACACAGATTGAAATATTAAAGTTACCTTTTTACCTTAGCCACACACACACACACACACACACACACACACACACACACACACACACACACACACACACACACACACACACACACACACACACACACACACACACATATTGGTTAACTGGAAAAATAAAGGGATTTTTGTTTTTAGAGCTCTATTACAGACAAAAAACATTTTGTTGAATACTTGCTCATTCTTCAAGAAAAGCAGATGAGATATGTTGTGTTCCAAAATTGGCATATAGCCCGGCCTCCGAGTACATGTAGACAGGTTACTGGGATCTTTTAGAACAGTTCTTTTCAGGCGCCATTAAGAATTAATTTAGCAGGCTTTTTGTCAAAGACAGGAGACGAGATGAGTTGACACATTGGACTTCTCAGGGTCATTTAGAGAGGTGCTGGAAAGCTGAGCTGGATTATGGTCTTCTCTCCTTCCTTGGGAATTCTCTTCTTTCCTTGGAGGTTCTCTCCCTTTTTATACAGTTCAATCCTAACTCAAACCAATTCAAAAGCAAAACTGACAACAGGAGATCAACTTTTTGACCTCCATCAATCTTGATCTGTCACTTCTTTGTTAAGAACTTCTCCAGATGTCCAAAGTTCTCTGTTATTTATTGAGCTGGAAGTCAGGTGAGTTCCAAGAAAGGCTTGCTGTTGTTGCTGGAAGTCTGGTGGTTTCCCGGAAAGGCTTGTTTTTCTCACAAAACTTCTCAGTGTCCCTTTTAAAAAGCATTTCCAGGGACTGGTTTTCAAGGTCAAATGGCCTTTACATGATCCACTTATGAAAAGCCCAAAGTTTAACATTTCTTCAATCTTTCAAAAATGAATCCTCAAAAAATTTATTTCACAAAACACAGAGGCACTTTTGTAACACCTCCATCCTTGGAAGAATGAAACGCCATTTTTAAACGCGTTTCACTACGAAGTGTGGAAAAAATAGAAGAAACATTTTAAAGCACACTTTCACACTCATACACATTCACTCATTTCTTGTAGCTAATTCAGTTCTGCTTTGTACTATCTGTGCACTCAGATAACTCAAAGCAAAGTTAGCTTCTAAATAAAGCATCTGCAATCACATTATTTTGTCTCACAATGTGGATAAATTTTAAGTGATAGGGCTGTAATAGTAAAATCCATCGGAATAGTCTGGCATTCTGTTTTTTGGATATTTCCACAAAGGCCAGGGGATTATGATCAGTATATACTAGTGTCTCTCTGTAGTCATGGCGGACATAGGTTTTAAAATGTTTAAGAGCCAATAAAAAACCTAGGGTTCTTTTTCCACTGTTGAATATCTTTTTTGATGTCAACTTAGTTTTTTGGAAAAGTATCCTATTGGTCTTTCTATAACTAATTCATCGTCTTGTAACAGGACTGCACAGGTCACTAGCATCAATCGTTACCTTGAAGGGCTTAGTGAAATTTGAAGCAGCCCATACCGGTTCATTAGTCAAAATGGCTTTGAGCTTCTCAAAAGATGTTTGGCATGCCCCTGACCACATTACCTTGGTTTTCTTTTTCTGTAGTAAATCTGTCAGTGGAGCAACTACAGTACTGAAATTTGGTACAAACTTGCAGTAGAAATAACGCATCCCCAAAAAACCTCCTGATTTCTCACCTAGTCTTAGGGGTAGGGAACTCCACCAATGCTCGTACTTTCGTGGTTCTTGGCAACACTTGTCCTTGCCCTACTATATGCCCGAGGTAGGTCACACTTGCTTTCACAAATTCACTTTTGGCAAGGTTTATTACTAAATCAGCCAATTGTAATTTTCTAAACAGAGCTTCTAGTTGTTCCAAGTGGTCCTTCCAAGTGTCACTGTATACCAGCACATCATCAAGGTAAACCACAGTTAGGAACACTGGCTAC
Organism: Heterodontus francisci; assembly: GCF_036365525.1. Taxonomy (NCBI): domain Eukaryota; kingdom Metazoa; phylum Chordata; class Chondrichthyes; order Heterodontiformes; family Heterodontidae; genus Heterodontus; species Heterodontus francisci. The sequence goes on from NC_090375.1 coordinate 194,372,399, forward strand.
CACTTGGTTCATTAGTCTCTGAAAGGTTTCTGAGGCATTTTTTAACCCGAATGGTATCACTCAGCATTGGATAAGACAGTCTGGTGTGACAAAGGCTGATATTTCTTTAGCTCGGGGTGTTAAAGGAATTTGCCAGTATCCCTTTAACAAATCGATCTTTGTAAGAAATGTGGCACTGCCCACTGTCAATACACTCTTCCAAGCGAGGAATTGGATAGGAATGTGCCTTCATTACTGTATTAACATTTCTGTAGTCTATGCAAAGTCTAGTTGAACCGTCTAGGTTTAGGCACTAATACTACTGGGGAACTCCAGCTGCTTTGACTGGGTTCTGTTAGGTGGTTTTCCAACATGTATTGGATTTCTGCTTTCACCTGGGCCTGTTTCTCTGGACTTAAGTGATAAGGATGCTGTTTTATAAGAAAGTATTCCCCTACATCCACATTATGTATGGCTAAGGTTGTACATCCTGGCTTGTCCCTACAGACTCCTTTAAATGCTTTGAGTAGCCTTGTTAGGTCTTCACGTTATTCTGCATCTAAATATGAAAGCATCGTGCCCACTCTACATAACAATTCAGTATTAGCTAATCGGATGGTAGGAGATTCAATTTGAGAATTGTCTAAGCCTCCTTCTGCCTCGTCCTCACTATCTCTTTCATCCTTCATTGCCCTACTACTTGACATACCTGTGCTTGCTTACCCTCCTCGTGGCGATACTATTTGTTTCAACATATTAATCTGATGCAGCTGATTCTTTTTCCGGCGATCTAGGGTGTCAATCAAATAATTTACTTTACCAATTCTCTTGACCACTTTATATGGACCACTGAACCATGCTTTCAGCGTTTCACCCTGTTAAGGCAGTAATACTAACACCTCATCCCCTGGTTGATATGTTTGGGTCTTGGCGTGCTTGTCTGCTCATTCCTTCATGGTTGTTTGGGAAGCTTTCAGATGTTCCTGGGCCACTTTGCAAGCTCCCGTGAGCCATTCCCAGAACACAGATACATAATCGAACACAGCAGATTTGTCCCTCTGTTCTAAAAACTTTTCTTTAATTAGTTTTAGAGGACCTCTTATCTCATGTCCATAAACTAATTCAAAAGGACTAAATCCAGTAGACTCAGGAGGTGAATCTCTAGTGGCAAAGAAAAGAAATTCCAACCATTTATCCCAATCATGGGGATGTTCATAACAGTATACCCTGATAATCATTTGAGGGTTTGATGGTATCAGTCTAAAGCTCCTTGTGTCTGTGGGTGGTAGGCTGAAGACTTTAACTGTGTTATACCCAAATTACCCATAACTTCCTGAAAAATGTTAGACATAAAATTGGAACCTTGATCCAACTGAATCTCAATTGGTAATCCATATCTAGTGAAGGACTGGGTTACCTTATCTACCACTAGCTTAGCAGAAATTGTTCTCAAGGGAATGGCTTCTGTGAACCAAGTAGCCATATCCATGATAGTGAGTATATGTTGGTGTCCCACTTTTATTTGCAGCAAGGGACCTACACAGTCTACCAACACCCTGCTAAATGGTTTCCCAAAATCTGGTATAGGAATTAGAGGTGAAGGTTTTACGGCAGGTTGCAGTTTTCCCACAATATGGCACATATGGCACGTTTTACAAAACTGCATCACATCCTTGGAAAGACCTGGCCAGTATAAATGTCGACTTATATGTGATTTGGTCTTCCGGATCCCCACACGTCCCGCTATAGGAATTTCATGCGCTATCCTTAATAGTTCCCAGCGATACTTTGGCAGTACCACTATCTGTTGAACAACCGTCCATTCTTCATCCGCAGGTCTGTGAGCAGGTCTCCACTTCCTCATCAGAATCCCATTTTTAATATAATAGCCTTCTGGAACTCCTTTTGCCTCAGCTTCGGTTACAGCTGATTGTGCCACTTTATTTAACTCTGGATCAGCTTGCTGAGCCTTAATCAGAGAAGACTTACTAAACATTTTCTTTGGATTATCCAAATCTCCAAAAAAAGTTTCAGATATTTGGCTATCGTCTGTGGTGCCAATGGAATTTGTTTAGCCATTGCTCGGGTTACTACACATGAAGGAAAAGTTCCTAGAACCTTTTTCCTGCAATTGTTCTGTCTCTTTAACTTCTCTTGTTTTTTCCGTGACCACTGGAGAAGCTACTACCTTCATTCTGACCAAATCATTCCCCAGGTGTAGGTCAACTCCGTCTACTGACAAACTACAGACAACTCCTACAGTTACCCTAAGTGCACTTTAAGTGCGCTCGATACAAGGGTGCAGGTATATACTCCCCGCCAATACCATTCACTAAAACTTTAGCATTCAGTGTGCTCTCTGGTGAAAATGTCATGCCTTTCCCCAGCAAAAGAGTTTGGGTGGCTCCTGTTTCCCTAAGTATAACTATAGGTTTACCTGCCTCACTTGAGGGATAAGGAGTTCCTTTTCCTTTTGACAACAATTCCCTATAACTCTCAGGTATCTTATTCACTACCCCTGTACTCCAGGTGGTTTTTGTATTTAGCCTTACAGCTGCAGTCAGAGCTATGGCCTGATCTGCTGTACTCTTGGTCAGGGCCCCTTTCTCTACATTGGCTTTGTGTACCCGAATAAGTCCCCTGGGTTTACCCTGTAACTTCCACACTTCTGCATGAAGGTGTCCCACCTTCTACCCTCAGCATCTTCCTTTCTGGCCTGAGGAAGAGACCGCGGGGCGTTCCCAGCTGTCCTTTCTTGTCCCCAGCTGCTTGCCTTCCTTTCACCCTCCCACCTTCTATCCTTCTCAGGTTTGTGGGGTGACAGAAAAAGGGTTTGGGCTTTTACACAAGCTCATACTCATCAGCAATTTACGCTGCCTGTCTGGCCGTTGAAACCTTCTGGTTCTTTGCATGGCTTCTTACTAACGGAGGGAGTGAATTTTTAAATTCTTTCCAGGAGAATTAGTTCCCTCAGATTCTCATTCGTGGCTTCTATCTTTAGTGCCCATATCCAATGATCAAAATTAATTTCAAATTCTATATAGGTCTGCCCAGCCAATCTCTGGAGGTTCCGAAATTTCTGTTGGTGAGCTTCAGGTGCTAACTCATATGCAGTGAGAATAGCCTTTTTCCATCTCATAATCTGCAGAAGCCTCCTCAAAAAGCATGGCATAAACCTCATGAGCTCTGCCCATCAACCTGCTTTGCATAAGCAATGTCCAGCTTTCCTTTGGCCACTTCATCTGTTTGACTATCTTTTCAAAAGAAATGAAAAATGCTTCTACGTCCATTTCCTCCAACTTAGGAAGGACTTGTCCAAATTTAAACAGCACCCCACTGAGTCCTGGGCTGGAGTCAGATCTTTCCTCACCAGAACTTTCCTTGGAGCCAAGGCCACGCTTTTGTCTCAGTTCCATCTTTTCTACTGCAAATTCCTTTCTTTTTCTTTCCCTTTATTTTTCCTCAAGTTCAAGTTTCTTCATTGTTAATTCTCTTTAAGGTTCAGGTTTTTTCAATTCTTTTTCCTCCTTGTTCTGTTCAAGCTCAAACTGCTTCATCTGAATTTTAGCTAATTCAACTGCACTACCATCTGGTTTGCTTTCTTCTTCTTCCAATTGCTAATGCTGTGCTATTACTTCAATTATGTCTGCTTTCTTAGCTCCTGGTTTTAACTCTAACCCCAATTTGCTGCCAATGCTATTCACTTCACCTTGCTTAATCTCCTCAAATCACTCAGGATTACATCCTCCATCCCCAGAATTGTCACAGCAACTGTTAAAGACATTCTGGTAATGTAGACTTTACTCTATCACACAAGAAATCTGTGTCTTTTTAGTTTTCCTTTTTCAATTATTATTACCCCATTTACAATTGTACGTTGTCGATGTTGGGTTTATCCTGGATGAGCCCCCAATTATATGTTACAACCAAGGCAGGAGGAGTGCATTGTTTATTCTGGTTCCACTCCTCTACAGGTCACAACATATATTTAAATTTTTTCCCACCTACTGATACGGTCAATCATAGACTCTATTTTTATCCTGGAATAAAACACACCAACCAGATTTCTTTAATAAACAACAAAATTATCAGTTTATTATAAAACAAGTCTTAACCAGTAATAAAGTAAAGCATAAACACACAGATTGAAATACCTTTCTACCTTAGCCCCTCACACACACATACACCAGTTAACCAGAAAAATAAAGTGATTTTTGTTTTTAGAGCTCTATTACAGACAAAATAATATTTGGGTTGAATACTTGCTCATTCTTGAAGAAACAGCAGATAAGATATGTTGTGTTCCAAAACTGGCATACAGTCTAGCCTCTGTGTACACGTAGATGGGCCACTGGGATCTTTTAGGAAAGTTCTTTTCTGGCGGCATTGAGAATTAATTTAGCAGGCGTTTCTTTAAAGACAGATGAAATGGGTTGACACAGTGGACTTCTCAGTGTCTTTTAGGAAGGTGCTGGAAAGCTGAGCTGGGTCATGGTTTTTTCTCCTTCCTTGGGAATTCTCTTCTCTCCTTGGAAGTTCTCTTCTCTCCTTGGAAGTTCTCTCCCTTTTTATACTGTTTAACCCTAACTCAAAACAATTCAAAAGTGAAACCGACAATAGGAGGTCAACCTTTTGACCCCCGTCAATCTTGATCTGTCCCTCCTTTGAAAACAATTTCTCCAGGTGTCCAAAATTCTCTGTTATTAATTGAGCTAGAAGTCCAGGAAAGGCTTGTTGTTGCTGGAAGTCAGATGATTTCCAGGAAAGGTTAGTTTTCCTCACAAGACCTCTGTGTCCCTTTTAGAAAACATTTTCAGGGATTTTTTTTCAAAGTCTTTACTTGACCTCCTTTGAAAACCCTAAAGTTTAACATTTCTTCAATCTTTCAAAAACGAATCCACAAAAAGTATGTTTAACAAAACACAGGAACACTTTCGTAACAATGGGAATACACTTATAATTAGTATCAGTTCGATTCGGACTCTCCGGGTAAGCTTAGATCTGTTTTTTGACCTCCTTTATTCATGAGTTCTGGTACACTGTCATCTCAAAAGCACAAACAACAAATTTATATCACATTGAAACTGCTCTATTTTCTCCAGAAACCTCAGTCAGAGATTTTAAGTTTAAAAACCATTTGCAAAGTTATCTTCTGTACCTGTATCGATTTTCTGTGATCAATGTTTGAAATCCATTTAAAATATAGCAGTGAAAGAGCTGGTAGCAGCATTTAGAGTAGAATTCAATCTTTTTAAGAAAGTTAACTATCAACGAATCGACACCTGAGGAGAAGTGGTTCATGGAACTTTACTACAAACACAAGGTAAAGCGCAAAACTACCTCCCAGGTCTGCGGAAAGTGCCACCTGATTCAGAGAGCTTCCTGGGAGAGCCTGGAATCAGAAACACCCACTTGTACTTGAATCACACAGCACCCAGGAAGTAGGAGATATAGCCCATTTCCTATGAAACAAAACTAAATATTTTCTGAAACGTTCAAGGTTTTGGTTTATCTGTACCTCATAGAGATTGCATTAGGGTGTTGAATGTAGAAGACAGGATCCTGGCTTTCTCTCTTTCTCTCACACTTAACCTCTCTTTTTGAACTGCATCAGACTCCTTGCATTATGATGTGCTTTGGACCAGAAGCATGAATAAGGGCAGAGTGGTCGTTTGAGAAAGAGAGCGATGCATCTCATTATACTAGTGGCATAAGCCAAAGTAGAATAGGCTTATACAACTAATCACAGAAAGATTTAATTCAATATGCGTAAATTTCTTAAATTGCACCATTTAAATTGTGCTCATTTGTCTATCCATATTATTTAGATAATGTGAAGACAATGGAGATACCAGCTTGCTTTGATCGTTCAAGTAATAAAGCTTTTAATGTTGACCTGTGTCTGTTTTGTAGATGTTTTGAGACCCAAGACCCAATGTGGCCTCCACAAAGCCTGCATTACACATTTAGATATTTTAGGGACGATTTTCCTCTCCCCTGCACCCCCCCAACCTTTGAGCAAGTTGGGTGGTGCGTTGCTAAAACGCACCCCAGACAAATACATCTGAGTCCATCCTTATCTCTGGACTGATAGGTCATTTAAATACAGCGGGAATGAGTGAGCACACCTAATGCCTGCAGCCGAGTGCACATCCCAAGAGGTGGTAGGAATTCAGATTCTGTAGCAGACCTTTAAAGCCTCCAGCAGCTTAAAGGTACACTGGCTGTTTGTGACATTAGCTGAGCACAGGTCTGGCATCTGGCAGCAGTGTGTGCGGGGAGGGAGGGGTAGAAAATGCCCCTGCTTTGATGACAAGGCTGTTGAAATGCTGCAATACCAAGTTACAGCTCCTGAGGGACCCAGTCTGACTGCCAGATCGGTACCAGGCGTGTCTGACTGCATCAATACCAGTAGTACAGTTCAGAGGATATGACTACAGTGCTGCAAGAAATTCCTTGGCCTCACCAGGAAAGGCGTGGTGGAAGCTCACAACATCAGCTCATATATGGGCACTTTACCAGCTATTACTATCACATGGGTTCCTTCACCTTCCTTCCACCTTCCTGTGGCTGCCCGTTATCCTGCACTGTGCACTTTCCAGCAGACCCACCCTCGTCCCACATCACCACCTTCTGGAGAAGGCTGCCCACGCCAACCCATTGGCAACTCCTTCAATGGTGGCATCTGCACACTACAACAACAACTTGCATTTATATACTGCCTTCAACATAGCAAAATGGCCCAAGGCACTTCTCAGGAACAATTATCAGACAAAAATGGGACACCGAGTCACCTAAACAGATACAGGTGACGAAAAGCTTGATCAAATGAGGTAGGTTTTAAGGAGCACCTTAAAGGAGAGAGGGGTAGAGAGGTGGAGAGGTTTAGGGAGGGAAGTCCACTTTCTACAACTATCTGTCTACAATATCTACAGGGAGCACCTTGGACACAGAAAGTGTCCATTCCAACAATAGCATGTAATCAATACATGTTTTTGCTTCTATAGGAACAGGCCACACATAACAGGAGGGTATGGGGAGTAGCAAACTTGCCCTCGCTAACCCCATTTATGTAGCAGGCATTCCAAATTGGGGGGAGGCGGTGGTGTTGTGGTAATGTCACTAAACTAGTAACCCAGTAATTCAGGACATGGGTTTGAATCCCACCACGGCAGATGATGGAATTTGAATTCAATTAATAAAATTCTGCAATTAAAAGCTAGTCTAATGATGATCATGAAACCATTGTTGATTGTTGTAAAAACCCATCTGGTTCACTAATGTCCTTTAGGGAAGGAAATCTGCCATCTTTACCAGGTCTGGCCTATATGTGACTCCAGATCTGCAGCAATGTGGTTGACGCTTAAATATCCTGTGAAATGGCCTAGGAAGCCATTCAGTTGTACCAAACCACCACAAAATCTAAGAAAAGGATTGAAACCGGATGGACTACCCGGCATCAATCTAGGCACCGGAAACGACAATGGCAAACTCAGCCCTGTCGACCCTGCAAAGTCCTCCTTACTAACATCTGGGGGCTTATGCCAAAGTTGGGAGAGCTGTCCCACAGACTAGTCAAACAACAGCCTGACATAGACATACTCATGGAATCATACCTTGCAAACAATGTCCCAGACACCATCACTATCCCTGGGTATATCCTGTCCCATCTGCAGGACAGACCCAGCAGAGGTGGCGGCACAGTAGTATACAGTCGGGAGGGAGTTGCCCTCAACATTGACTCTGGACCCCATGAAGTTTCATGGCATCAGGTCAAACATGGACAAGAAAACCTCCTGCTGATTACCATCTACCATTCCCCCCCGCACCCCCCTCCCCTTGTCTGATGAATCAGTGCTTCTCTATGTTGAACACCAATTGGAAGAAGCACTGAGGGTAGCAAGGGCACAAAATGTACTCTGGCTGGGGGGGACATCAATGTCAATCTGCAAGAGTGGCTCGGTAACACCACTACTGGCCGAGTCCTAAAGGACATAGCTGCTAGACAGGTCTGTGGCAGGTGGTGAGGGAAAAACCTACTTGGCCTTGTCCTCACCAATCTGCCTATCGCAGATGCATCTGTCCATGACAGTATTGGTAGGAGTGACCACTGCACAGTCCTTGTAGCGATGAACTCCTGCCTTCACATTGAGGATACCGTCCATCGTGTTATGTGGCACTACCATTGTGCTAAATGGGATAGATTTCAAACAGATCCAGCAACTCAAAACTGGGCATCCATGAGGTGCTGTGGGCCATCAGCAGCAGCAGAATTATATTCAACTTATATCTGTAACCTCATGGCCCAGCATATCCCCCACTCTACCATTACCATCAAGCCGGGGAAGAAACCCTGGTTCAATGAAGAGTGCAGGAGGGCATGCCAGGAGCAGCACCCAGACATACCTAAAAATGAGGTGTCAGCCTGATGAAGCTACAACCCAGGACTACTTGCATGCCAAACAGCGGAAGCAGCATGCAATAGACAGGGCTAAGCGATCCCACAACCAACGGATCAGATCTAAGCTCTGCAGTCCTGATGGAACCATCAGTCATGAATGGTGGTGGACAATTTAACAACTGACAGGAGGAGGTGGTTCCACAAATATCCCCATCCTCAATGATGGAGGATCCCAGAACATCAGTCCAAAGACAAGGCTGAAGCATTTGCATCCATCTTCAACCAGAAGTGCCGAGTGGATGATCCATCTCGGCCTCCTCCTGAGGTCCCCAGGATCACAGATGCCAGTCTTCAGCCAATCCGATTCACTCCACGTGATATCAAGAAACAACTGAGGGTACTGGATACTGCAAAGGCTATGGGCCGTGACAACATTCCAGCAATAGTACTGAAGACGTGCTCCGGAACCAGCCGTGCCCCTAGCCAAGCTGTTCCAGTACAGCTACAACATTGACATCTACCCAACAATGTGGAAAATTGCTCAGGTATGTCCTGTATACAAAAAGCAGGACAAATCTAACCCGGCCAATTACCACCCTACTCTCGATCATCAGTGCTATCAAGCGGCGCTTGCTCAGCATACAACCTGCTCACTGACGCTCAGTTTGGGTTCCCCCAGGACCACTCAACTCCTGACCTCATTACAGCCTTGGTCCAAACGTGGACAATCGAGCTGAACTCCAGAGATGAGGTAAGAGTGACTGCCCTTGATAACGAGACAGCATTTGACCAAGTATGGCATCAAGGAGCCCTAGCAAAACTGGAGTCAATGGCAATCAGGGGGAAGCTCTCTGCTGGTTGGAGTCATACCTAGCACAAAGGAAGATGGTTGTGGTTGTTGGAGGTCAATCATCTCAGTCCCAGGACGTCACTGCAGGAGTTCATCAGGGTAGTGTCCTAGGCCCAACCATCTTCAGCTGCTTCATCAATGATCTTCCCTCCATCATAAGGTCAGAAGTGGGGATGTTTGCTGATGATTGCACAATGTTCAGCCCTGTTCATGACTCCTCAGATACTGAAGCAGCCCTTGTCCAGCTGCAGCAAGACCTGGACAATATCCAGGCTTGGGCTGATAAGTGGCAAGTAACATTCGCGCCACACAAGTGCCAGGCAATGACCATCTCCAACAAGAGAGAATCTAACCATCTCCCCTTGATATTCAATTGCATTACAATCGCTGAATCCCCCACTTTCAACATCCTAGGGGTTACCATTGACCAGAAACTGAATTGGAGTAGCATATAAATACCGTGGCTGCAAGAGCAAGTCAGAGACTAGGAATCCTGCGGCGAGTAACTCACCTCCTGACTCCCCAAAGCCTGTCCACCATCTACAAGGCACAAGTCAGGAGTGTGATGGAATACTCTCCACTTGCCTGGATGGGTGCAGCTCCAACAACACTCAAGAAGCTCGACACCATTCAGGACAAAGCAGCCCACTTGTTTGGCACCCCATCTACAAACATTAACTCCCTCCACCACCAACGCACAGTGACAGCAGTGTGTACCATATACAAGATGCACCGCAGGAATGCACCAAGACTCCTTCAACAGCGTCTTCCAAACCTGCACCATCTGCACCTAGAAGTACAAGGGCAGCGGATGCATGGGAACACCACAACCTCTCCAAGTCACACACCATCCTGACTTGGAACTACATTGCCATTGCTTCACTGTCGCTGGGTCAAAATCCTGGAACTCCCTTCCTAACAGCAATGTTGGTGTACCTACACACCAAGGACTGCAGCAGTTCAAGAAAGCAGATCACCACCACCTTCTCAAGGGCCATTAGGGATGGGCAATAAATGCCGGCCTGGCCAGCGACGCCCACATCCCACGAATGAATAAAAGAAATTAAGGGATGGGATTTGAAAGAAGAGGCAGGAAATAGAGGAGCAGGAATCCCTAGCTCAAAGATTGTGCGCCACTTACCTTTCCTTATGGTGCAACACTATTTAGTCACGCAGGCACTGACACACATGCTTGCTCCAGGCCAGCTGCTCACCAATGAGCTGTTACAAGGACATGGTCTTTACATTCTTCCTCTTTCGGTGGCTGCAGGTATGGCAGATGGTGGTGTCAGTGGGCCCTCACACCAGAACTCACGTGACACCCCATCACTCTCTCATTCCAGCACACATCCTTCCACTCCTGCAGGACTCAGTCAGTTTGAGGACCACAGACTGAATGGCCCATGGAGCACACCTGAACAGGAGAAGGTTGAGTTGGTGACACTCCTGCCTGTAAGAGGCATGAAGAGTAATATGATGTCATCAATGATGCCCCTATGTTTGGATAAACCTGCTCTTCAGTGGAAATCTGTTGCTCCATGGTATCCATGGGGAAAATCATGGCGAACCATGTCATTAGTTTTGTATGGCAATGCACTGTTGACTGATATTGTTGATGTCGGGGGAGTGGGACTAACTGGCTTGCTCTGCAAAGGAGCCAGTGCAAACTCAATGGGCCGAATGGCCTCCTTCTGCACTGTACTGCTCTATGATTCTATTTCCTCAGTGGCCCCCTATAAAGAGCTTATAGGAAAAGAATTCATACAGTCATAGAATGATTCCTATTCACTGCCATTCAAATGTGCCTCTCCCTCCCTCCAAGCAACAGGAGTCCAAAGGATGTCTAAATGGGACATCCCACACCAATGGGGATGATGGAATCTTCTTGGCATCTCCTGCCCACATGGCACCTTTACTGCAAAGATATCCTTTTAAAAGCTTTCGCACCTCAGTGGCTAAAAATCACTAATGAATGGGCACCTATCTCTTGAAACACCCAAGGATTTGAAATGTAATGTTGCTGAGCATCACTCCCATTCCATATGGATGCTACCTGCAGCTGGCTTTCAGACAGTAGTTTACACAAGGCGATTAATGTGCAGGGCCCTGCAACATCACTTGCAGGTCTTATCAATGTTTTTGTATTGAAACCTCTGTTACAGGCGTGTTGACTTGACTCCCACCCGATTCACAACCAGAAGTGAGAGTGAAGTACCAACAAGTGCAAAAGAGTTGCCATCTACTTTTTGCTTCACATTACGCCCAAGAAGTAGTTACACAGGGAGTGTGACGCACAGAAAAATCAGCCCTTTAGGAACATAAAAACAGGAGTAGGTCATTCTGCCCCTCAAGCCTGCAATGGAGCTTGCTGTTATTTATGTGTAAATGGTACAACAACTTCAGGGCGAGGGGCAGATGTGTGGATAAATACAAATTTCCAAAAGTTGCTCCCCGAATTGTGTCACTCCACCATTAATTTCATGAAAATTACATCTCGCTGTCTGCCTCCTCACTGACCTGCATTGAATGACATGAAGTTGCTGTATTTGTATGGTAGAAATGAATTAAACTCGCCACAGAAAATGAATTCTTGTCAATTTCAGATTAAGTACCCTTTTAACAACATGCTAAGTGATAATTACTGCCAGTCAACCTCTCTGGCAGTGAAAATTAACTGGAGTCTCATTCCTTCAGGTTTTAATTGTTGTTGGAGATTTTAAAAAAGCTTTTAATTTGTAACTTTTTCTTTGTCTCTTAATCCAACCTTTCTTTCCCTCCCTTTATTTCTATTTCTTTACCTGATTTGACATTGAATTCACCCACTCTAATTTACACATCCTTCTCAGTCCATGTGCTGGTAATTTCACAATCTTTCAATTTAATTGATTAAGGAGATGTACTTTTGCTTGCCCTGTTCACTCAGGTCCCAGATGCCCTGTTTCCCTCACTGGGACATTATCAACTAGGCAACTTTCAGCAACCTAAGCACACAAGGGCCAGTCTAACTAATGGTTGATGCCATTAAATGCCCTGTTACAGCAGAATTATGACGCAATACGTTTGACGCTATCAACTTGTGAATTACTGAAATTGAACTGCTGCCTAATCTGAATGTCTAAAATACCCAAGATACAATCAAAGTCATTTGCAGGTTTCAATTGTCTAATGCTAAAATTCTTTCACAGCATCTTGACAGATATGAAGAAGGGATGATGGTTAACTGGTTTGGAAATGATGGGTTTACTGAGTGAGTGAGGCTTCAGTTGTGCAGTGGTCATCCAGTTTAATAAAGCATTCCTCTGCCACTCCGTGGCTGCACAAGTCATGATACAGCACATGAATGTATTGTTATGAAAGCCCATCTATTTAAAAAAAAATTGAGGACTCATATTTTAGAATTATGGACATTGGTTCATTTGGAAAACTGAAAAAGATTCCATGGATGTGCTTTTTAACAAAAGTCACTGAGACGTCTTGTTTGAAAACAAACCTTTACTAGATGTCACATGCCTTAAGCTCAATAAACAACAGAAACCTTGGTGACTTGGGGGAGATGCTTACAGAGAAGTGACATATTAAGATTAATGATGGTCAGGAGGTTTCGCTTTCGGGATATTGTTTTGGTTCAGTTGGGGTGTGGACTATTTTGAAAGCAGCTGGGCTTGTAGCCTGCTGAAAGAAACACCCAGCTCCTCTGTTTCTACCTCTTTGAAAAAAACCCTGTGAATCCTGTGTGTGAGAGCTAAAACCCCTGATGCCCCACTTATGAGTAATGAGCCAAATTTAATTAGTAGCCTAACTGTGCGTGAACATTTATCAAATAGTGATCACGACATGATTGAATTCAAGGTAGCATTTGAAAGTGAAAAGCACGAATCAGCTACTAGAATTTTAGACTTGGGTAAGGCTAACTTTACTGGGATGAGACAGAGACTGTCCACGGTAAACTGGATAGATCTGTTAATGGGTCAAACGGCTGAAGAACAGTGGAGAATATTTAAAGAAACATTTAACAAAATACAGAGCGAGTATATACCCCTGAGAGGGAAAAGCTCCACTTCACAGAAAAAAAAGCCATGGACAACTAAAGAGATTAGGGACAGCATCAAAGTAAAAGCAAGGGCTTACAAAAATTCAAAACGCAGCACAGATCCGGCCGAATGGGATCGATTCAAAGACCAGCAAAGGGTCGCAAAGCAGCTTATAAGAGTTACTAAAAGAGATTATGAAAGGAAAGTTGCAAGGGACATCAAAATCAATAAGTAGAAATGTTATAGTTACATAAAGGGAAAGCGGGTGGTCAAGAGCAATGTAGGCCACTAAAAGCTGAAAATGGAGATATTGTCATTGATAATGGGGCAATGGCAGACATGTTGAACAATTACTTTGCCTCAGTATTTACAGTTGAAAAGGAGGATAACTTGCCAGAAGTCCCGAAAAAATTAATAGCCGATAGGGGACAGGGACTTAATACAATTAACGTAAATAAAACATCAGTAACAAGGAAATTAATGGAACTAAAGAGTGAGAAATCCCCAGGACCTGACAGTTTCCATCCGAGGGTGTTGGGGCACATTGTAGATGCCCTAACTATAGTCTTTCAGAGTTCCCTAGATTCAGGAGTGGTCCCTCTGGATTGGAAAATTCCACATGTCACTCCACTTTTTAAGAAGGGTGAAAGGGGGAACCAAGGAAATTACAGACGGTGGTGGGGAAGTTGCTGGAGTCTATAATCAAGGATAGGGTGACTGAACACCTAGAAAAATTTCAGTTAATCAGGGACAGCCAGCATGGATTCATGATGGGAAGGTCATGCCTGACAAATCTCATTGAATGTTTTGAAGAGGTGACTAAGGTAGTGGACAGGGGAATGTCTATGGATGTTATTTATATGGACTTCCAGAAGGCATTTGATTAAGTCCCACATAAGAGACTGTTAACTAAGGTAGAAGCTCATGGAGTTGAGGGCGAATTATTGACATGGTTAGAAAGTTGGTTGAGTGGTAGGCGACAGAGTGGGGATAATGGGTAAGTACTCCGATTGGCAGGATGTGACTATTGGTGTCCCGCAGGGATCTGTGTTGGGGCCTCAATTATTCACATATTTCATTAACGACTTGGATGATGGCATAGTAAGTCATATATCCAAATTTGCTGATGATACAAAGTTAGGCGGCATTGTAGACAGTCAAGATAGCATTAAATTGCAAAGAGATATTGACAGACTAGGTGAGTGGGCAAAACTGTGGCAGATGGATTTCAATGTGGGCAAGTGTGAGATTATCCATTTTGGACCAAAAAAGGGTAGAGCAGGGTACTTTCTAAATGGGAAGAGGTTGAGTACAGTGGATGTCCAAAGAGACTTGGGGGTTCAGGTGCATAGATCTTTAAAATGCCACGAGCAAGTGCAGAAAATAATCAAAAAGGCTAATGGAATGCTAGCCTTTATATCTAGAGGATTGGAGTATAAAGACATAGAGGTTATGCTGCAGCTGTACAAAACCCTGGTTAGACCCCACTTGGAGTACTGTGAGCAGTTCTGGGCACCACACCTTAGGAAGGATATATTGGCCTTGGAGGGAGTGCAACGCAGGTTTACAAGGATGATACCTGGACTACAGGGGTTAAGTTACGACGAGAGATTACACAAATTAGGTCTGTTTTCGTTAGAATTTAGAAGGTTAAGGGGTGATCTGATCGAAGTCTTCAAGATATTAACAGGAAAAGACAGGCTAGATGAAGATAAACTATTTTCACCGGTTGTCTAAAAATTAGGACCAGACCGTTCAGGAGAGATGTTAAGAAGCACTTCTTCACGCAAAGGGTGGTAGAGGTTTGGAACTCTCTCCCACAAACAGCAGGTGAAGCTAGAACAGTTGTTAATTTTAAATCTGAGATAGATTTTTGTTAAGCAAAGATATTAAGGGATATGGGTCAAAGGCAGGTATATGGAGTTAGGCTGCAGATCAGCCATGATCTCATTGAATGGCAGGACAGGCTCGAGGGGCTGAATGGCCTACTCCTGTTCCTATCTCTTGAGAAGCTCCTGGAAAGCTTGCCAGATTAATTCTCGATGCCACCTGGAAAGAACTGCTCCAGAAAAGAACCCAGCGGCCTGTCTACGTGTACTCAGACGCCAGATAGTATGCCATTTTTGGGACACAACATACCGCATCCTTTTTCTTCAAGAATTAACAAGTATTTGGCCACAGTATTCTCTTTTGTCTTTTTTTTTGTAAAAGACCTGTGCAGAAAAAAATTCTTTTTTTTTATTTAACGAGTGTGTGTGTGTGGGTTGGATATTTTAAAAAAGGAACATTCTTATTTCAATCTGTATGTTAATGCTTTGCTTCTTTACTGGATAAGTCTTGTTTTATAATCAACTGATAATTTTGTTGTTTATTAAAGAAACCTGGTTGGTGTATTTTATTCTGGAATGAAGAGTCTATAATTGACCGTATCGGTAACTGGGTAAACATTTTTTTAAATATATGCTATGACCTTTGGAGAAGTGGAACTACAGAAAGACAGTGCACTCCTCCCACCTCAGTTGTAACAGTATCAACTTTAAATAAAGATGTCACTCACAGTTTTTTCTGTCAGTAAACGATAGTAGTTCCACTATATTCATGGGAACCAAGAGGAGAAAAACGGAGGAAGCAATTTACAGGCAAACTCACGGTCAGCACAGGAACATAGGAAATAGGAGCAGGTGTAGGCCATTCAGCCCATCAAGACTGCTCTGCCATTCAATTAGATCATGACCGCTCGTCTACCTCAATGCCACTTACCCGCACTATTCCCATATCCCTTGATGGCATTAGTAACCAGATAGCTATCGATTTCTGTCTTGAACATGCTCAGTGATTGAGTTTCCACAGCTGTCTGAGGTAGAGGATTCCACAGATTCACCACCCTCTGAGTGAAGAAATTCCTCCTCATCTCAGTCTTAAACGGCCTACCCCTTATTCTGAGACTGTGTCCCCTGGTTCTAGATTCACCAGAAACATCCTATCTACATCCACCCTGTCACACCTGTAAGAATTTTGTAAGTTTCAATGAGATCACCTCTCATTCTTTGAAACTCTAGAGAAAACAGGCTCAGGTTCCTCAATCTCTCTTCATAAAACAAACCCGCCATCCCAGAGATTAGTCTCATGAACCTCCATCGTACTTCCTCGATGGCAAGTGTATCCTTCCTTTGATAAGGAAACCAAAACTGTACATAATACTCCAGGTGTGGTCTCACCAAGGCTCTATACAATTCCAACAAGACTTCTTTACTCCTGCACTTAAATCCCCTTGCAATGAAGGCCAACATACCATTTTCCTTCCTAATTGCTTGCTGCACCTGCATGCGAGATTTTAGTGACTCATGAACAAGGACACCCAGATCCCTTTGGACATTTTTAAAAATACATTCCTGGGATGTGGGCATCACTGGCTAGGGCAGCATTTCTTGCCCATTCTTAATTGCCCTTGAGAAGGTGGTGGTCAGCTGCCTTCTTGAACCGCTGCAGTCCATGTGGGGTTGTTACACCCACAGTGCTGTTAGGAAGGGAGTTCCAGGATTTTGACCCAGTGACAGTGAAGGAACGGCAATATAGTTCCAAGTCAGGATGGTGTGTGGCTTGGAGGGGAACTTGCAGGTGGTGGTGTTCCCATGCATCTGCTGCCCTCGTCCTTCTAGGTGGTAGAGGTCCCAGGTTTTGGAAGGTGCTGTCTAAGGAGCCTTGGTGCGTCGCTGCAGTGCATCATGTATATGGTACACACTGCTGCCACTGTGCGGCAGTAATGGAGGGAGTGAATGTTTGTGGATGGGATGCCAATCAAGCGGGCTGCATTGTCCTGGATGCTGTCGAGCTTCTTGAGTATTGTTGAAGCTGTATCCATCCAGGCAAGTGGAGAGTATTCCATAACACTCCTGACTTGTGCCTTGTAGATGGTGGACAGGCTTTGTGAAGGCAGGAGGTGAGTTATTCACCACAGGATTCCTAGCCTCTGGCCTGCTCTTGTAGCCACGGTATTTATACGCTACTCCAGTTCAGTTTCTGATCAATGGTAATCCCCAGGATGTTGATAGTGGGGGAATTCAGCAATCGCCATTGAATGTCAAGGGGAAATTGCTAGATTCTCTCTTGTTGGAGATGGTCATTGCCTGGCACTTGTGTGGCGCAAACGTTACTTGCCACTTTGTAGCCCAAGCCTGAATATTGTCCAGGTCTTGCTGCATTTCTGCACGACTCCTTCAGTGCCCAAGGAGTCACGAATGGTGCTGAACATTGTGCAATCATCAGCAAACATCCCCATTTCTGACCTTATGATTGAAGGAAGGTCATTGATGAAGCAGCTGAAGATGGTTGGGCCTAGGACACTACATCAACACTTCCCAATCTCTCACCATTTAAGAAATACTCAGTCTTTCTGTTTTTTCTACCAAAGTGGATAACTTCACACTTATTCACATTATATCCCATCTGCCACATTCTTGCCCATTCACTTAGCCTGTCCAAATCCCCGGAAGCCTCCTTGCATCCTCCTGACGATTTACATTCCTATCTAGCAAATTTAGAAATATTACATTTGGTCCCCATATCCAAAACATTTATATAGATTGTGAACAGCTGTGGCCCCATCACTGATCCTTATGGTACTCCACTATTAACAGCCTGCCACCCTGAGAATGACCTGTTTATTCTTACTCTTTGTTTCCTGTCTGTTAACCAATTCTCAATCCATATGGTCACGCACATCAGACATGTGATGATACAACATTCACGGCCTAACTCGGAAGAGCTTTGCAAAAATGAACTTTGTCTTTAAGAAAAGAACCTTTATTTTAAAAAGTGAACAAAAATCCAAAATGGCTACTGAAGAGAAAGGGGATTATCCTTTAGCGTATTCAGTCTGACAAAGACAAAGGACAAAATTTCAAAGCCAAAAGGTGTTAATGAAACCCATCTTACACCTATCATAGAAACTTTCCAGAATTGAATGTCTTCTTCTAAAACAAAGGCGATGTGAAGTAGCCACATCCTGGGCCATTGTGTAATTGCCATGGGAAAGAAACCAGACTGTCTCCTAACAGGAGATGAGAGGTGACACAGTTTTACCTCAAAACAAAGATGGAGAGAGAGAGAGAGACAGACAGACCCAGAAGGTGAAGCTACTTGTAACAGCTGGCATTCCAGCAAGCCAGAGAAACACATGCCCGGCTGAAAAAAATCCGACATCTACATTATACAACAGAGAGGGCTGGAAGTGACCCACCATCTTCAACAGAACCTTCAATCAAGAGAGAAGTCTACAATCAACTCAGGCCTGCAACTATCTCGAACTTGAATCTCAAGAGAATTCAACAGGTTTATTGTAACACTTTCCCCACACTAAAACTCAACTACCTCTTTCCCTTCTCTATTTGTTTCTTCTTGTGTGTGTGTCTGTGTGCATGCGTGAGTGAATGCATGAGTAAATGAGGTTGCGACAATTTTGGGATAAGGCTTATTGATCAATAAACAATTGACTTTCTGTTTTTAAAACCTACAAGAAAACCTGTTGCTGTCTGTTTATTTAAAAAATAAAACAAGGGGCTAAACTCTTAATACCAATACACTTGCTGCTGTCAGGTGGGGAGTTGAAGAGTAGGGACCCAGCCATTTCACACCACATGGCCGTAACAATACCAATATATTACCCCCAACCCCATGTGCTCTAATTTTGTTTACCAATCCATGTGGGACCTCAACAAAGCCTTCTTGAAAATCCAAATACACCACATCCACTGGTTCTCCTTTATCTATGCTACAAGTAACATCCTCAAAATCAGGCATGAAAGAAACCAAGGTATAGAACATGCCCAAATGATCAATCTCAGAGCAGCCCATGTTCTAAATAGGCAACAATCACATAAAATAAGCAGGTAGTTTGTAAAGCATTTGAAACGTTGCTGTTAAGCCACAAAGCTATTTCTGATATATTGGGATCTTGCTGGAGTGGGGCATTTTGTGACGTGCACCATTAGTTAGACTTGAGTCTGTACCCTTCAGCTTGGATGTAATTTGTCCTGTAACTTGCTAGGAGCGCGAGCTGATAATGGCATGGCAAGGACAACAGGGCATCTGGGACCTCAGTGAATGATGGGACCAATAGACTAACTCCTTAACTAATGAAATTTAAGGTTTGGGAAAGACACAGAGGAATGACGGAGAAGGAAATTAGATCAATTAGAATCACATCAGATCCAGAAAGAGAAGCAATGGGAGAGAAAAACAATTCATTGGTGGAAGCAGATGCATTTGGGACATTCAAGAAGCATTTGGGCAGGTACTTGAAGACAACTGATATGCAGGGTTATGGGGTATGGGATTAAATTAGACTGCTCTTTCCAAGGGATGGCATAGATGAGCCAAATGGCCACCTACTGTGCAGTAAGGTTCCATAACACAATTCCCTCCCAAAATTTATGGATATTTAACTACCCATGTAGAGCTCTTGCCCTTTCAAGGTATGTACTCTAAAAGGATATAGACAAGTTGGTGGACTGGGAAGACAAGTGGCAGATGAAGTTCAATGCAGAGAAATGTGAAGTGATTCATTTTGGTGGGATGAACATGGTGAAACAATATAGAATAACGGGTACAATTCTAAAGGGGGTGCAGGAGCAGAGAGACCTGGGTGTATATGTGCTTAAGTCATTGAAGTTGGCAGGACAGGTTGAGAGGTGGCTAATAAAGCATACAGTATCCTGGACTTTATTAATAGGGGCATAGAGTACAAGAGCAAGGAAGTTATGTTGAATGCATATAAGACACTAGTTCTGCATTAGCTGGAGTATTGCAGCCAGTTCTGGTGCCACACTTTAGGAAAGACGTGAGGGCATTGGAGAGAATACAGAAAAAATTCACAAAAATGGTTCCAGGGATGAGTAACTTCAGTTATGAAGAGATTGGAGAAGTTAGGACTGTTTTCCTTGGAGAAGGCTGAGAGGTAATTTGATGGAGGTATTTAAAATCATGAGGGGTCTGGACAGAGTAGATAGAGAGAAACTGTTCCCACTCCTGAAAGGATAGAAAAGGAGAGGGCACGGATTTAAAGTAATTGGTAAGAGAAGCAAAAGTGACATGAGAAGAAACTTTATCATGCAGTGAGTGGTTAAGGTCTGGAATGCGCTGCCTGAGAGTGTGGTGGAGGCAGGTTCAATTGAAGCATTTAAAAGGGAATTAGACAGTTATATGAGAAGGAAGAATGTACAGGGTTACGGGGAGAAGACGGGGAGTGGCACCAAGTGAATTGCTCTTTTGGAGAGCTGGTGCAGACATGGTGGACTGAATGGCCTCCTTCTGCACTATAACAATTCTGTGATTCTGTAATTCTGTACTGGTCTTGTACTCCACCAAATATTTCATGGAATAACTCCCACTTATTGTCTGTAGTATTACTCATTAATAGTGCTGCCCAATCTACTCCAGTCAACTTCTGAATCAACCTTTCAAAGTCTACCTTCCTTGGTTCATCGCTCACCTCATTGAAGAATTTTCAAATTCATGCTCCTGCTCCTTCGTTGCATCATCTAGAGAGCAGACCTTGGGATCTTCACAAGCTCAATCCCAAAAGACTACAGAATCATTCATAGAATCAGACTCTTACGACATGAAAGGAGGTCATTCAGCCCGTCTTGCCTGTGCTGGCTCTTTGAAAGAGCTGTCCAATTTGGTCCCACACTCCAGCTTTTTCCACAAAACCCTGCAAATTAGTGCCCATGAAATACATGTCCAATTGCCTTTTGAAAGTTGCTATGGAATCTGAATCCACCACACTTTCCATTAGCATAGCCCAGACTAAAACAACTGGGTATGTGCGAGAACATTCCCCTTCTTGTTCTTTTGTCAATTAGTTTAAGTCTATGACCTCTGGTTACCGACCCAATGCCAGAAGAAATAGATTCTCCCTACTTTCTCTTTCAAAAAGCCTATAATTTTGAACACCTTTATTAGCTATCGCCATAACCTTTTCAGTTTATAGGAGAACAATCCCAACTTCTCCCATCTCTCCACATTACTGAACTCCCTCATCCCTGGCATATGTTATCACTGTATCTGAGGCAATTCTTTCCATAATAAAAACAGAAAGTGCTGGAAATACGCAGCAGGTCAGGCAGCATCTGCGGAGAGAGAAGCAAAGTTAACGTTTCAGGTCTGTGATCTTTTATCAGAACAGCCATTCAACCAGCAGCCTTTCTTTCTGCTGTCTTTTACATTACTTGGAAACTTTAGTTAATGGATCGACCTCTCTCCGTGGATTAAACTCTGTGGGTGTGAGAGTATTGCACGTCTTGAAATTGCACTCTTGAAATCTTGTAAAACATATATGAATCTTATCCTTTTGCAATAGGATTAAATCTCCTCTTCCATAGGATCAAGTAGATTTTCTAATCCATGTGTGACCATCCAGGAAGAAGAGAATAGAGGGACATAGGGGCAGAGTGAGAAGAGGTGATTAGAGTGGGAGGAGGCTCATGTGGAGCAAACATACTGGCACAGACCAGCACTGTAACAATTCTGAGATTCTGTACAGGTCTTGTATTCTACCAATGCCGAATGGCATGTTTCTGCGCTGGAAATTCTATGTAACTTCCTTTTGTCTGTCAGCATTCCCTTATTATCAAACCAGCTGTGAAAAAAATATTTTCTAGACATGTGTTACAGCTCTTACTCAGCGAGGAAAATATGATTTGGGGAAAAGTGTGCTCGTCCCTGTTATTTACAGCACTAGCAATAGGCTTCACAGAAAACGCCGACATCTGGTGTAGTCCCTATATCTGTAGCCTCCTTCAACCATACAAACCTCCGAGATCTCTGCGCTCCTCCACCTCTGACCTCTGGAACATCCCCAATTTCAATCGCTCCACCATTGGCAGCTATGCCTTCAGCTGCCTAGGCCCTAAGCTCTGGAGTTCCCTCCCTAAACCTCTCCACCTCACTCTCCTCCTTTAAGACTCTCCTGAAAACCTACTTTGTTGACCAAGCTTTTAGTCACCTGGCCTAAGTTCTCCTTATGTGGTTTGATGTCAAATTTTGTTTGATAATCACTCCTGTGAAGCAGCTCGAGATGTTTTACTACATTAAAGGTGCTATATAAATGCATGATGTTGATGATTTCTCTCTGAATGAGAAGCCTTCACTTAACAGTAGATGGCAATGTTACAAAAGGCAAGAATGAAACGTGGAGACAGGAATGGAGCCACCGTCACGACTTTGCATCTTCTCTACATGATAAACGTGACTATAGACATTGCACCTGACCAATGATAAATGAAAATAAAGTCTTGCATTTCTATAGCACCTTTCAAGACTTCAGGATATCCCAAAATACTTTAAAGCCAATTAAGTACTTTTGAAATGTAATCACCATTTTCATGTAGGAAAAAAAAAACCAGCCAATATGTACACCGCAATCTCCCACAAACAGTAATGTGACAATGACCAAATAATCTGTTTTTAGTGATGGTAGTTGAAGGATAAATATTGGCCAGAACATCAGGGAGAACATCCACCTGTGAGAGAAGATAGGGCCTCAGTTTGACGTCTCATCTGAAAGATAGTACCTCCAACATTGTAGCACTCACTCAGTACTGTTTGTTAATAATATATTGATTGTGTTTAATTGTATGCAGGTAATGTACATTAACTAGGGATTCACTCATACCATTATAAATAGACACAGACTGAAACTGTGGTTGTTGGGATAGGAGGTGTATGCTTGTAATGTGTAACTCTGTAAATAAAAAGTGTGCAAAGATTGACTCCAGTTCTATCCTTCACCAACTGGCTTTCTGGAATATAACACTGCACTGGAGCGTCAACCTGGACTATGTGCTTATGTTGCTGGAGTGGGGCATGAATCTACAACCTTCTGCCTCAGTGGCGAGACTGCTACCCTTGAGCCACAGTTGACAACTTGAAAGAAACATTCTGGCATTTGAAAAATAAGTTCGTTCTCACTCTGCCCTTTCATATTTCACTTCATTCTAGGTTTTGTCATTTATCAGTTTTGCTCTTTTATCTTCACTTTCACATTCATCCTTACATTTACAGTCCTTCTCACTCAAGCTCTTCTCAGTTCTCTGAGGTTCTTATACATATTTTCATAACTAGGTGTGTTTTTTTTGCTTTAACTTTTTTTTTTTATTTCCAAAATATACTTTATTCATAAAAATCTGTAAAAATTACATTGCCAAACAGTTTCCAAACAGCACGAAAAAATACAAACATTGCAAAAGAGATCAGTTTCTTTCAATAATGTCATGAGTTTCTTCCCAACCCTTCCATTTCACAATTGTCATGTCAATTACAGTTTTACATTTACAGCAATTGAGAATATTAACGATACAGTTCGAGGGGCTTCCCATGGTTCCAGCCCCTCAGTCCAGCTTGGTGGGGGAACCTTACACTGTGGTCTTTCCCCATTGAGCCTTTGCTGCGGCTGCCCCAAGCTTTAGTGCGTCCCTCAGCACGTAGTCCTGGACCTTGGAATGTGCCAGTCTGCAACATTCGGCGGTGGACAACTCTTTGCGCTGGAAGACCAGCAAGTTTCGGGCAGACCAAAGGGCGTCTTTCACCGAATTGATAGTCCTCCAGCAGCAGTTGATGTTTGTCTCGGTGTGCGTCCCTGGGAACAGCCCGTAGAGCACAGACTCCTGTGTTACAGAGCTGCTTGGGATGAACCTTGACAAAAACCACTGCATCTCTTTCCACACTTGCTTTGCAAAGGCACATTCCAGGAGGAGGTGGGCGACCGTCTCTTCCCCACCACAGCCAACGCGGGGGCACTGTGCGGAGGGGGCGAGACTTCGGGTGTGCATGAAGGATCTGACGGGGAGGGCCCTTCTCACCACCAGCCAAGCTACGTCTTGGTGCTTGTTTGAAAGTTCTGGTGATGAGGTATTCCGCCAAATGACTTTGACGGTCTGCTCGGGGAACCATCCGACAGGATCCACCGTTTCCTTTTCCCGTAGGGCCTTGAGGACATTCCGTGCAGACCACTGCCTGCTTTAACAGTTCAAAAGAAGAAACTGGACAAGTTTCTCTCTATGGTTAATATCACTGCGTACAGAAGCTTGGTAGGGCTTGGCTTCACAACTCATGGTTACTGTTATCTCCTGGAACTTGTTTTCAATTGCTTTGAGATAATTTTGGTTCTAAAATGCTAAAATGGTTTAAAATTCTCATCCTTGTTTTCAAATCTCCTCACATCCTACAATCCTCTGAGATCTCTGTGCTCCTCCCATTCTGGACTCCTGCGCATCTCCGATTTTAATCGGTCCAGCATTGGCAACCATGCCTTCAGCTGCCTAGACCCTATACTATGGAATTCCCCTCGCCAAACCCCTTGGCCTCTCTCTCTTCCTTTAAAATGCTCCTTAATACCTAACATTTTGATAATGACTCCCGCTAAAACCAGAGTGGTTTCTCCAGCAAAATGCAGTGAATGGAGGATAATTACATGCAAATTATGAACACAAAATTAATCCCAATCATCTACAGCAGTGTGCAACACAACTAACACAATATACTCGAGTTAACAAACTGACCATCCTTGACAAATCTAAATACAATAAAATCTTACATTTAATCTATCAACCAGTCTTATTTGCTATCAATGATACTAGTTATTAACTTATAGACTAACTGAATACAACTCTAAGCTATTAAGAGATGGTAAATTATTAAAAGCCGATTTATTTCCTAAATTACACTAGTGGCTTACATTGCTCCAAGATATCTGTTCTCCTCCAATTCTGGCCTCTTGAGCATCCCCGATTTTAATCACCCCACCACTGGTGACTGTGCCTTCAGCTGCCAAGGCCCTAAGCTCTGGAATTCCCTCCCTAAACCTCTCCACCTCTCTTTCCTCCTTTAAGATGCTCCTTAAAATCTACCTGTTTGACCAAGCTTTTGGTGACCTTCCCTAATATTTTATGTGACTCAGTGTCAAATTTGTGATACTCTTCTGAAGTGCCTTGGGATGTTTTACTACATTAAAGGTGCTATATTAATGCATGTTGCTGTTGGTAGGGTAGCACAAGAGCATTTCAAGAGGTGTAGCTTATAGGATTCAGGATATGTGCACAAGATGAATTGCGAGTCAGGTCTTTCTCAGTGAATTGTGAACTGTGTAAAGCTTTCCATTTATACAGGGAGAGGTGGTGAAATATATCTCTTCCTGAATACCATCAAAAAGCTGCTTCACTCTGAGTGCTTTTCATATAGAGGAACTGCACCATCAGTGTATGCTCCACTCTTGACAGGCTTGCCAAGCAAATGGATGAGGGCTAGAGAAAGAAAAGGATTTTATAAATCAGTCAGAAATGGAAAAGACAGGCCTTTAATAATAGTGTCTCAGCCCCAGCTGAAACTGCTGCACTAGATTGTGGAATCTATTAGGAGACTGTCATCTGTCATGGAGATCCCTCAATGCATATTTACAGATGCAGGAGTGAGCATCAAAAATAATGTGACAGGAAAGAAAGCAAATGCAGATGCGCATACCTGCAGCATTTTATAATTCTCTTCGTCATGGACATCTAATTCCTATTAGGAAGCCACAAGATGAAAATAATTGGCAAATTGCCAGGTGACTCTGGTAGCTTGTGTTTGCATATACAATAAATAAAACACGTGTTGAATTCATGTACCAATAGAAAAAAAAATTAAATACCCAATTCTAAATTAGCATGTTTAACTTTTTTTAAACTATAATTTTGGTAATATAGTCATCTTTCAAACAAACTAAGATGCTGAGAATTAAGACAATTTTTTCAGCTCTTGATTCTTGTGATTAAAAAAAAAAGCATCTAATAGCACATTCAGAATAATTGATCATCTCAACTATAACAGAAACTATAATGGTTGCAGCCATAAAACCTCTTCCTCGAATCAAAGGTATTATCTATAACCATGGTGTAGCTATACCACTTAACAGGTTTATTTAGAGAACGATGATTTTTTCATTAAAATAATCATTTGAAAGCCTAAAGTGTAATGATTAGCTTTTACCCCGCAATAAAAACACAGCTCTTATTTTTCTTGAAAAAAGCCTAAAAAAATTAAGTCATGTTAATGCAATCCAACTGGAAAAGGCTGGGAGGCGTCAATGAGATGTTAAAGAGCTGCATGTGGCTCCGGAGCCGCAGGTTGCAGACCCCTGCACTAGGTTTACAGGTGCCATGTATGTGTCGAAACAGGGAAAGACTAAATTACAAGATGACTTAGTATTTGCAGTAAAGAAAATTACCCTCAGAATATCTGTCTAGAATCTGCCTTTTATATAAAAGATGTCACAGACAAATCCACGTAGCATGTTTCCAGCATGGAATATTATGGGAATTGTATTACCATTGGGATGAAATGTTACAGTGTTATATTAGTTTACCGTCTGGGTTGCAGGCCTTTATTGATGTAACAGACAGAAGAATTTTCCTAGGAGAACATCAACACATCAGTGTGCCAATATCACACAGCGCAATTTCAGCCTAGGGGTTGTGTAGTCTCTTGCACCTTATGTCTGGCCTGAGAATGTGCACTATTTGAAAACCAGAATTATTTTGAATATCACATGGCTTTTACAACTGAAAAGTGACTGAGTTGTTTCATCATTGCAACATTGCACAATCCGAGCCAGTGGTGAAGGAACGGTGCTCGCTGTTCTTTATGCTTACGGCCGTCCACAAATTTTCTGCAGGCTTTTGAGCAGCAACTTACAGTTCCTAGGAGGTCCTTTTCAGCTCGTGCCCTATACAGAGGATCTGTGGTGTGAGAGAGCAGGGCAAGCAACACCAAGACTCATCAACTAATCAGATTAACGAATCCTCACTGAGCCATATAGAGTCTAAACCAGGAAGTATAAATTAGAATATTTAATTCATTGTAAAATCACGTGCAGAAGCAAAATAAAGAGACTGAAAGAAAGATGGGCTTAAGGGAGAAAAATAAGATAGAAAAAAAAACTTTAAAAAAGTATAAATATTTAAAAAATCTCCAATAATTAAACTCTGAAGGAATGAGATTCTTCACATAAACTATTTAATTTTCAGGGCCAAAGAAGCTTTTGGCAGTAATCACGCCTAGTAATTTAGTAGTACAGAACTGGAGTATTGCTCAAAATAGAGGCATGTTGTCAAAGCTTTTCATCTTGCACTCATCAGGACAGTCCACAAGAATAACCAATGTTAGGGAAAACAACAATCTACACTGCATGCAGTATAAGCTGTTGTTTTCCCTTACATTGGTTGTTCTTGCAGATTGTCCCAATGAGTGCAAGACGAAAAGCTTCAATACCATGGCTATTTTCAGCAATACTCAAGTAATCACATCCATTAAACATTCACTTACACCTGAATGCACCAGTGCTAACATTTTCTGCAGTGCTTAGTAGAAATCTGGAGGGCAAGTACAGCAACTTCATGCCCTTTATAGGATTTGAATGCTGAGTCTCTCAGCAAGGTACCAGTGGAGCACAGCTTGTGGAAGAGAAGGGCAAATTGGACACTAACTTTTGGATGCCCTCGTTTAACTACACATGTGGCCAGCAGAAGTGCTATCCAATTTACTCCATAATAGCGTGGAGTGCTGACAGCTTCGCCGTTATTCTTAACGCAAAATACAGGCCATTTTTGAATAGAAGCTTGTCAAGTTCCAACTTCCGGAGCCTAGCCATGCAGACTGTTCCTCACTCCCAGGTTCGGCATAAGTAATTCCATGTGCAGAAACCTATGCTTTATATGACTTTACATTTCCCTGTAAAACAACTTTTTGTTGTTCTCACAGCAGATAAAATAATAAAGTTGATGCACATTGCCTGCAGATTTTTATTGTAACTGAGAATACCTGGGATGGGGGTGCAGTAGAGAAACTGTTCCAGTTTACTTGCATTTGTTTTAAGTCAGTCTTTGCGTGCCGTACTGAGGTAATTGCTAACAGGAACAACCATGTATCAGTTTTAAATTGCAATGGGACATGTATATGGAGTGCTTGATTTTCAGTGCATCAGTGCCATAGCTTAGATAGTAACATAGGAACAAGAGGGGATCATCCAGCTCACTCGAGTTCAATCTGGCGGTCTATTAGCTAATGATTGAACTGCACCAGAGCTCCATTTTCCTGTCTTTACTTCATATACATTAATACCCTTACCTAAAAATAGCTCTCATCGATCTGAACCTTCAACATTTCAATTGACCCAGAATCCACAGCTTTTTGAGGGGGAGAGGGAGTTCCAGATTTTCACCATCCTTTGTGCGAAAAAAAATGCTTTCTGATTTCACTCCCAAATGGCCAAGATCTAATTTTCAGATTATGGTCTCTTGTTCTGGACTCGGCAACCAGAGGAAATACTTTCTCTGTGTTCACCCTGTTGAATTCCTTAATCATTTTAAGGACTTCAATTAAACCACCGCTCAACATTCTGAATTCAAGGGAACACAAGCCAAGTTTATGCAACCTGTCCTCCTTTATGCAACCATAATGTAACTGGTTAAGCCCAAGTATCATTCTTGTGAATCTGCACTGTACTCCACTTCTTATCCTTCCTGAAGTTCACTGCCCAAAACGTCCTCTCTTCAGTTGCACTCCAATCCCGTTGAGTTAAAGGCCAACATTCCAGCTTCTCCAGTCTCTCCACATAACTGAAGTTCCCCACCTCTGGCACCATTCTAGTAAATCTCCTCTGCACCCTCTCCAAAGCCTTGACATCCTTCCTGAAGTGTGGTGCCTAGAGCTGAACACAATACACCAGCTGAAGTCTAACCAGTGATTTACTTCCTTGGCTTTTGTGCCTTTGTTTATTATAACTGTGTTGTGAAGGAATTATCTGAAAACTGGAATCTGTGATGGTGAGGAGACCTCAGGGGGAGGTCGGGAAGGATCACCCACTCGGTACTTCTGGCTGAAGGTGATTGCAAACATTGCAACCTTGTCTTTGCACAACTTCACAAAGTGGGCAGTAGGTCCAAGGGACACTCAGCAATTTTGACAACATGCCAAGCAAAATGAAGCAGTAACCAAGGACAATGTTTGCTTTAGTATCTGGTATGACTGCAATGCTGTCAGTTTGAACAAAATCACTGTTTAGTGTTTTGGGGCAGATTGAGACCAAATCTGAGTGTGATTTACAACATCAAAGTAGGACAATTCAGAAATTGCAATTTGATTGAAGTTGATGGACTAAACCTCTGGTTTAAAAGATTTCTTCTTGTGTTTGTGATACAATCGAGAACTGCCATTACTATCTGGCAAGTTGCCTTACATATTCAGCAAGGTGATGACAATAACAACAACTTGCATTTATGTAGCATCTTTCAGCACAGCAAAATGTCCCAAAGTGCTTCACAGCTGCGTTTATCAAATAAAATTTGACACCGAGCCAATAGGAGATACTATAACAGGTGATCAAATGCTTGGTCAAAGGGATAGGTTTTAAGGAGCGTCTTAAAGGAGAGAGGGGTGGAGAGGTGGAGAGGTTTAGGGAGGGAATCACAGCTTGGGGCCCAGGCAGCTGAGGGCACGGCCACCAATGGTAGAACAATAGAAGGCAGGTACGTTCAAGAGGCCAGAATTGGAGGGGCACAGAGATCTCGGAGGGTTGTAGGACTGGAGAAGGTTACAGAGATAGGACAGAGCGAGGTCATGGAGGGATTTTAAAACAAGGATGAGAATTTAAAATGACTAACAATTGCCAACTGGGGTGCGAGATGGGTGTCTTTCATTCTCTAAATATTGCAAACTATTAAATCATAAATGAGTAATTTCACATTTGGAGAACTTTGCCAGTTACTTTTTGGAACATACATTTCAATTTCACAATTTCAAAGTGAATGTGCAGATTAAAAAGATTAAAGGAAACACTGAACAGAATGCAGAGATGAAATTGGAATCCGTTAATCCTATATTTAATTTCCTAGGTACAGAAATGCCACACAGATTCATATTAACACTAAAAACAAACTAAAAAAAAAAAATCACACTGCCCTTGGCTCAAATTCCGTTCAAACAAAAGGACACAAATGTATCTGGGCACATTATTAAATAACCTGCAACACCAGAATTAAAGCAGCATGTTTCTTTTGCACAATTCACGACATCCTGGTCAACAGTACAATTAATTATTCACTAATACGTGGTCAATATTCCCTGATCCAAAAAAGTAAAGCACATACATTACAAATCAGACAACTATTAGACATTTCAAAATATTTGCAATACAGCCATTGTACACTCTCACAACACTTACCAAACACTGTTACAATAGGTTGAATATATTATTCTCGCTTGGCTCCCAAGATTGAAGTGCATTTTTTTTTTTTTTTTTAATTGTTTTTATGTTCATCCCACTTACTGATTTAAAGTTTGTGCAGTTGTTGATCAGTCCGTCCTGCTATCCAGAGCAGCTTTCACTTTTTAATCTTGTATCCAGGTGCTTATTTGGCTGTAAAATACTTTGGGACATCCAGAGGTTGTGAAGACGCTATATAAAGGCAAGTCTTTCTTTACTCCTCTACTGTAATTGATGTTATTCAGCACTATTCAAATTCAATCAATGTCAGTCATGTAATTCAATCCTGGTCATTAGTACGCTACACTAGAAGATTGCTATTCAGCAGCAGTGTGATTGCAATACCACGTTGACAAAGGGTCTCTTATGCAACAGGCTAACCTGCTGTCACAGGTGATGGCAGCCTGCTCCTGTTTAACTAGCACTGCAATCCTATACAACAGCTTGGGAGTGCTGGAAGCTTTTTTTTCCTATTTCACGTTCCCTTTGATTTTCAAAATTAATGAACATGGATGATTCATAACCGACTGCCTGTTCTTTTCATGTTCCTTCAAATCTGAGTTACGGATTCGAATAAAGCAGATTCCTTTACTCAGCTTCTGCATTAAACTAAGGCTGTCAAAATTTACTCCTCTATACTTGTACCACACAAGTGCCAGGCAATGACCATCTCCAAGAAAACAACCTATCCCTGACCTTCAATGACATCACCATTGCAGAGTCCTCCATTGTTGACATCTTGGGGGGTCATCTTTGTCTAGATGCCAAATTGGACCAGCCATATCAGCACAGTGGCTTCAAATCAGGGAAGACGCTGGATACTCTGTGACAAATGACTCAGTCCCTGAACCCTCAATCCCTCTCCACCATCTGCAAGCCTCAAGTCAAGAATGTGATTGAATAGTCACTTGAATATGCTGCATGCACAATACCGCAAGCAGCTCAGCACCATCGACGGCAAAACAGTCTGCCAGATTAGCACCTCTACATCTGAACTCAATATCAGCCCCTTCCACCGCCAGCACAATGTGGTTTTAGTATGTACCATTCACTGGAAGCAATACAGAGACTCACCAAATTTATTCCGACAGCACAGTCCAACTACGCAAACTCTATCACTGAGCAGCAAGATCACAGAAACACCTCCACCTCTAAGTCTCTCAGCATCCTAACTAAAGAGTAGCACAAAACTACAGACTATTTGGGCACTGAGGGCAGCAGGACCCGCAAGGCATTCTGTCCTATTTTTAATTAGAATCATAGAATGAAGCAGCACAGAAGGAGGCCATTCAGCCCATTGATGTTTCCCACTGGGAGTGCAAATCTGTCAAATCTACTTTTACATTTAATCCAAAACGATTACTGCAAGTAAGCACATAATTGTAAATGCAGAGCAAGATGTCAGTGCAGATGAAAAGGCTGAAGCATTTGTATCCTCTCCAGCCAGAAGCGCCGAGTGGATGATCCACCTCGGCCTCCTCCTGAGGTTCCCAGCATCACAGATGCCAGTCTTCAGACAATTCAATTCACTCCACATGAAATCAAGAAACGGCTGAAGGCATTGGACAGAGAAAAGGCTATGGGCCCTGACAACATCCTGTCTGTAATGCCAAAGACTTGTGCTCCAGAACTAGCCGTGCCCCTGGCCAAGCTGTTCCAGTATAGCTACAGCACTGCCATCTACCCGGCAATGTGGAAAATTGCCCAGGTACGTCCTGTTCACAAAAACAAGACAAATCTAACCCAGCCAATTACCACTCCATCAGTCTAGCCTCAATCAGCAAAGTGATGAAAGGTGTCGTCAACAGTGCTGTCAAGTGGCACTTACTCAGCAATAACCTGCTCACGGACACTCAGTTTGGGTTCCTCCAGGGCCACTCAGCTCCAGATGCCACTATAGCCTTGGTCCAAAATGGACAGAACAGCTGAATTCTAAAGATGAGGAGCGAGCAATTGCCCTTGGCATCAAGGCAGCATTTGACCGAGTGTGCCATCAAGGAGCCCTAGCAAAACTGAGGTCAATAGGAATCGGGAAAACTCTTCATTGGTTGGAGTCATACTTAGCACAAAAGATGACGGTTGTGGTTGTTGAAGGCCAATCATCTCAGCCAGGTTCATTGCTGCAGGAGTTCCTCAGTGTAGTGTCCTAGGCCCAAACATCTTCAGCTGCTTATCAACGGCCTTCGCTCCATCATAAGGTCAGAAGTGGGCATGTTTGCTAATGATTGCAAGGTGATCAGTCCGATTTGCAACTCCACAGATACTGAAGATGTCAGTGCCTGCAAGCAGCAAGATCTGGCCAACATTCAGGCTTAGGCAGATAACTTACAAGTAACATTTGTGCCACACAAGTGCCAGGCAATGACCATCTCAAACAAGAGAGAATCTAACCATCTCCCCTTGGCATTCAACAGCATTACCATTGCTAAATCCCCCACTATCGACATCCTAGGGGTTACCATTGATCAGAAACTGAACTGGACTAGCAATATACTGTGGCTACAAGAGCAAGTCAGAGACTGGGAATTCTGCAGCGAGAAACTCACCTCCTGACTCCCCAATGCCTGTCCGCCATCTACAAGGCAAGGAGTGTGATGGAATACGCACCACATGCCTGGATGAGTGTAGCTCTAACAATACTCAATCAAGAAGCTTGACACCATCCAGAACAAAGCAACCCGCTTGATTGACACCCCATCGGCAGCCCCATCCACCACCAGCGCAGTGGCAACAGCGTTTTTCATCTACAAGATGCACTACAGCAACTCACCAAGGTTCTTTCGACAGTACCTTCCAAACCCATAGCCTCTACCACCTAGACAAACAAGGACAGCAGATGAATGGGAATATCACCATCTGCAAGTTCCTCTCCAAAACTTACATCATCCTGACTTGGAACTATACTGCCGTTCCATCATTGTTGTTGGGTCAAAATCCTAGAACTCCCTCCCTAACACTTCTGTGGGTGGACCCACACCACACAGACTGCAGTGGTTCAAGGCAGTGGCTGACCACCACCTCTCAAGGGCAATTAACAATGGGCAATAAATGCTGGCCTTGCCAGCAACACTCACATCCCAAAAGCGAATAAAGACAATTACAATGAATAGATCAAGGGGAGATTTTAAGGTTGTAATTAGCCTTGGCGGGACCATACCTGGAGAGCCATGTTGGTAGGGAGATTCAGCCAATGTTAATGATCAATACTAGAATATAGTGCACTGAGCTCCAGTTGTGTACTCTGGGTTTTTTCCTTTCCAAAGAAATGGAGGAGACTTGAAAGAACGTTTTATGATCATAATTTAGAATCAACTAAGCATTTTTTCTAAAATCATATACAGGTTTTCAGAGCCAGGAGAGACGAATCAAGGTGACGGAAACTGAAGTAAGTCAGTTTCTGGATCAGATTTCTTCAGCAAAGGCTCATCAATATATGGAAAAACAAACAAAATCGGTGGAGATGGGGAACAGAAAGCCTATAAAGGAACAGGTTCTTAGCATCTGAAGGGAGTTGAGGTTATTATATTTTATGCAGGATACAAAGGTGGATTGATGTTCTTCACCACTCTGCAATACAGGAGGTCTAATAAAGTAGTTTCCAATTAGAGAGGAACAGGTTTTGCTCATGGGAGCTTGAGAGGGGCAAAAAAAAGTTTTATAAAAACTCAGAATGTTTCATCAAGTGGGTTCACTTCAGCTGATCTATATCCAGCATATATCCTTTTATGTAAGCATGGCTCAGATCACAGGAGGAGTACGCGAAGTTCTCAGCAGCTACGACTTGTTATGTTTTTGTGAAGCTTTGATTGTTTTATTCCCACTTCAGTCAAATGATGTTTAATATTTCTACGTCGCATGTACAAGCAAAGTAACTGGTGTTGCTTCAAAACCCCAGCATTGCTGTCATTATGAACCCAAACATTCACACTCACTCTGGCTCGCACGCTGCCATACCCAATGGTACCACTTTGTTCACAGTTGGCCAACCCGTGGTTAGACATTGAGCTTCTGATTCGAGGACAGCGCCTGGGGTTTTATCTAACCACTGCGTTAAAAACCAGTCCAAAACAGTTATTACTAATTTTAGTTGTGATCCATCATAACCAGGGTGAACTTCATTTCAGCCACATCTTAACTAGCTTTGGACCTGTGCTTCTTTGCACTAGGGCAGCACTTGACTACAGGCTCACTCAACTGTGCAAAAAGCCCCAAAACAACCCATTATTTAAGTTCTGTCCTGTTATTCATTACAAATGTTTTCACCTACAGGGGCTAAAAGAATATTGAATTACACATTTTTAAGCCACGCAACTTATTGAAGTTTCTTCCTTGCCTGTCCAGCAATCTTGCATTATGTGCTGCAAGTCAGCGCTTCTGCAAATGGACCAAGAAGGTTTTTATTAAAGATGCACCTTATCCAAACCAGATAGGTTGTAAATGGTTTAATGTTTTCTATGAAAGTGTAGTTCTGGTGAGGCAAGATGTAAGGCATGTATGTGTTCTCGCCTTGTTCCTGTATCCATACTTCATATTTCACTTCTTTTACTTTTAAGTACTTCAGATTCCAAGGTACTTGCCATGAAATGGACAACTTTGCCTCACTGGTGCTCTGGACAGAGGTTTGGCACTTGGGATCTCTCACCTTTCCAGGATATATTACACTGTTTGACTTAACCTTTCTGAGGGGAAATTTGGATCTCACTGACTGATGAATGGTGCTCATCACCGATGGGATATCTACTTGGGTGTCCTGATAAATACGAAACAGCCACTCAGGATTCCGACAGCACAGGTGGCGAGGGACTTCCTTGCTCTTTATTATACGCTCTTGTTCAGCTTTATCGAGATGAGCAATTCCGCCTTGTTCCCATGGCCTTTTGGGATAGGCAACTGTATTCTCTTCCTTCGTATTCTGCCAGGCAACGTACTGCAGGTCCATGCCCGGGAGAGATGCCAGGGTTTTATAAGGTGCGTAATGTTCTGGGTTAACAGCATAAGGGAAGAGTTCAACAACCACAGCACCTGGGGGCAGAAAGAGTGCCATCACCAGCTGGGATCCATGCATGCTGACCAGCATTGAGGCTCCACTAATCAGCCGTACAAGATCTCCAAAGGAATGGTCATCCAGAGACACCACAATAGTCTTCATCTGAAATTCCTGTGCGAAGCCCAAGATCAATTCTGCTTCATTCAGAATCAACCTATTGATTGTGCGACTGAACACAACAATGTATCCTTCACCACTGGAGTCTGTCGTAGTGTTTAACTTTTCCACTAGGAAGTTTGTGAATTGCCTAATTTCATTTCCAGATACCAATATATTTGCTTTTGGTCCCTGAGGTTGGATGAACCCATACTGATACCAAGTTGTCATTTTTGACAACCCAACGTAAGACTTTGTAAAGCAAAGCAACTTGCCGAGACTTTTCAGTTGTTCCCTCAGAAGGGGTTGCTTGTTGCTAAATAATTTGTAGAGATCAAAGTGCGGCCCTTCGTTCCAACCTTCCATAAACACCAATCGCGAGTCTTGGTCCAAGTCTGGGAACTGTTGCATTGTGTAGTAGATTGGGAGGAGATCATCATGAAAGACATGCATGAGGTTGTCTGGGTTGAAACGGTTCATGATCAATGCAACATCTGGAACAAAGACAGGCTTCGGCATGAACTTAAGAGCAGCAACAGGCAATTCCACAAAATTGAAGTATTGCGTGGTGTGATCTTCTACAGAAGACAGGTCTAGCAGAGCAGGCTGGAAGCGCCGGGAGCCCAGATTTGGCAGCAAGACAGAAGCATTGCTGTGGAAGAAGACAAACTCTTCAGCCTCAGTAGAGTAGCAGAGGGACTCAAACCGGCAGATCCGCTCAGTGTGCATTCTTCCTGTG
Organism: Heterodontus francisci; assembly: GCF_036365525.1. NCBI lineage: Eukaryota > Metazoa > Chordata > Chondrichthyes > Heterodontiformes > Heterodontidae > Heterodontus > Heterodontus francisci. The sequence goes on from NC_090375.1 coordinate 194,408,838, forward strand.
CAAACCATCCTGGTGCCATCTTCCATGAGGGCTTGCAAGGCAGCATGGTAGTCAATCCTTACTTGGGACAGCTCTTGGGTCTGCTGAGACAGCATCAACTCTTCCTCTATGGACACGGCATGCTCCCACAACTTAGCGTACTTCCACAATACGGCCGCCAGGATGGACACAAGCAGACCGTTGAAAATAACAGCTACGCTCATTCTGCAGTTTGGTCTATGCATATAGAGATGAATACATTTCACAGCGAGATGATGTTGATGAGAGCTCCTTCAGGCAAGGCAGAAGAGAGGATCCTTAAAAAAGAACAAGATCACATTATCAGGCAATTACTTCTAATCAAAACCATCGAGAAATTGTGTTACACTCCTACTGTAAGAGGGCCTACTGAAGGGGATGGGGAGGAAGTAACAGCAATAACAACTTGTGTTTGCATAGTACCTTTAACATAATAAAATGTCCCAAGGCGCTTCACAGGAGCTCTAACAAAATTTGACACAGAGCCACACAAGGCGATATTAGGACAGGTAATCAAAAGCTTGGTCAAAAAAGTAGGTTTTAAGCAGCATCTTAGAAGAGGAAAGAGAGGCAGAGGCTTAGGGAGGGAATTCAAGATTTTTGGGCCTAGGTAGCTGAAGCCAGAGCCGCCAATGGTGAAGTGATTAAAATCAGGGATGCCCAAAAGGCCAGAATTGGAGGAGCATAGAAATCTCGGAGGGTTACAGAGATAGGGAGGGGGTGAGGCCATTGAGAGATTAGAGGAAAAGGACAAGAATTTTTTAAAAAAACAATATGGAGGAGTTGCCGGACCAGACCCTTGCCTGACTGGGAGCCACCAGGGAGGTGGGGGTGTAGCGGTAATGCCACTGGACTAGTAATCCAGAGGCCCAGGCTAATGCTCAGTGGGCATGGGCTCAAATCCCACCATGGCAGATGGTGAAATTTGAATTCAATTAATAAATCTGGAATTAAAAAGCCAGTCTAATGGTGACCATTATCGATTGTTGTAAAAACTCATCTGGTTCACAAATGTCATTTAGGCAAGGAAATATGCTGTCCTTACCTGGTCTGGCCTACATGTGACTCCAGACCTACAGCAATATGGTTGACTCTTAAATGCCCTCTGAAATGGCTTAGCAAGCCACTCAGTTCAAGGGCAATTAGGGATGGGTAATAAATGCTGGTCTAGCCAGTGACGTCCACATCCCATGAATGAATAGAAAAAAAATGCAGGTCAGTGAACATGATGGGAGAACGAGACTTCCTGTCACCGGAGGTTTGGGATTGTCCACATCTCGGAGCAGCCCCAGTGCCGTCTCCAGGCTCTGTTCCCTGGCGTAGCAGAGAGGCTTCCCGCACTGACACTACCATCAGCACCGGGGAGCCGGCACCAGACTACAAACAGACAGCCAGGGCCCGCGGAGAGGCTTACCCGCCTCGGCCGGGACACAGCGCGGGGTTGCAGTCGGAGATTAGCCCAGTGCTGCACACCCGGGGATATCACAGAGGCACCGGGCGGGTGTGTGGGCCCGAGGACTGGTTACAGGCCCGGATCAGCGGAGTCCCGAGTTGGAGATTCCCGGAGTCAGCGACTCACATCGACATCAGCATCGACAGCAGCTTCTTCCCAGAGGTAAAATCCAAAAGCGCGATTAAAGGTCTGAGAGCGGCCATCTTTGGAAGGGGCTGCGAGGTCGCAGTACTGCTGGTAAGGTCAAAGTGCGGGCTTTGGTGTACACGGGCTTCGGTGAGGAGGGCAAGTAATGACCAGGTAAGGCTTAGTTTTTTTTATTCCCAATTTCTGTCTTTCTTTCTTTTAAGCCAGAAGTAACGCAAGGGGTGGAAATGGCAGTCAGTGGGGAAGTATGCTCCTCCTGTGAAATGTGGGAGATCAGGGAGAAGTCAAATGTCCCTGACGACTACATTTACAGGAAGTGTGTCCAGCTGCAACTCCTTTCAGATTGCATGGATTGGTTGGAGCAGCAATTGGACTCACTGAGGAGCATACAGGATTCAGAAAGTATCATAGATAGGAGTTTCAGGGAGGTGGTCACACCGCAGGTTCAGCCAAATAGATGGGTGACCACCAGGAGGGGCAGGCAGGTAGTGCAGGAGTCCCCTACAGCTATTCCCCTCAATAACAAGTGTGCTGTTTTGGATACTGTTGGGGTGGATGGCCTCTCAGGGGAAAGCAGCAGGCAGGTCAACGGTACCACGACTGGATCTGTTGTACAGCAGGGAAGGTCAAAGTATAGGTGAGCGGTAACGATAGGGGACTCTATAGTCAGGGGCACAGATAGGCGTTTCAGTGGCCGCGAGCGAGAATCCAGGATGATGTGTTGTCTCCCTGGTGCCAGGGTCAAGGATGTCTCTGAGCAGGCAGAGGGCAGTCTGAAAGGGGAGGGTGAGCTGCCAGAGGTCATTGGTACAAACGACATAGGCAGGAAGAGAGATGAGGTCCTGCAAAGTGAATATAGGGAGTTAGGCAGAAGGTTAAAAAGCAGGACCTCTAGCGTTGTAATCTCAGAATTACTCCCTGTGCCACATGCTAGTGAAGGTAGGAATAGGAGGATAACGCAAATGAATGCGTGGCTGAACAGCTGGTGCAGACGAGAGGACTTCAGCTACTTGGATCATTGGGATCTCTTCTGGTGCAGAAGGACCTGTACAAGAGGGACGGGTGGCATCTGAACTGGAAGGGGACCAATATCGTTGCGGGGAGGTTTGCTAGTACTACTCGGGAGGGTTTAAACTAGTCTTGCAGAGGGGTGGGACCCAATGTAGTAGTCTCTCTTATGAGATAGTTGAGGCAAATGTAGAGGTTAAAGCAAGCAAGTCCAGTAGGCAGACCAGGCAGGGGCAGGACAGGGAGCATGGAAGTTCTGGTAGGCTAAACTGCATTTACTTTAATGCAAGAAGCCTTACAGGTAAGGCAGATGAACTCAGAGCATGGATCGGTACATGGGATTGTGATATTATAGCTATTACGGAAATGTGGTTGAGGGATGGGCAGGACTGGCAGCTCAGTGTTCCAGGGTACCGATGCTTCCGGCGTGACAGAGGTGGAGGTAAGAGAGGAGGGAGAGTTGCACTATTGATTAGGGAGGACATCACGGCAGTACTTAGAGAGGATATCCTGGGGGGAATGTCCAGCGAGGCCATATGGGTAGAACTTAGAAATAAGAAAGGGGTGATCACTTTGATGGGATTATACTATAGGCCCCCCAGTAGTCAGAGGGAATTGGAGGAGCATATCTGTAGGAAAATCACAGATAGGTGTAGGAATTATAGGGTTGTAATAGTAGGTGATTTTAACTTCCCTAATATTGACTGGGACTGCCTTAGTGCTAAGGGATCAGATGGGAAAGAATTTGTTAAGTGTCCGGGATAGTTTTCTGAAGCAGTATGTGGATGGCCCGACTAGAGAAGGGGCTACACTCGACCTCCTCTTCGGAAATGGGGTAGATGGTTGATGTGTGTCAGTGGGGGAGCACTTTGGGATCAGTGACCATAACTCTATTAGCTTCAAGATAGTTATGGAAAAGATAGGACTGGTCCTCAAGTTGAAGTCCTAAATTGGGGGAAGGCTAATTTCGATGGCATCAGACAGGAACTCTCAAAAGTTGATTGGGAGAGGCTGTTTACAGGTAAAGGGACATCTGGCAAGTGGGAGGCTTTTAAAAGTGAGATAGGAAGAGTTCAGGGCCGGCATGTTCCCATTAGATGGAAGGGCAAGGCTGGCAAGTTTAGGGAACCTTGGTTGACGAGGGATATTGAGGGTCTGGTCAGGACAAAGAAGGAGGCATATGTCAGGTATAGGCAGCTGGGATCAAGCAAGTCCCTCAAGGAGTATAAGGGATGTAGGAGTACACTTAAGAAGGAAATTAGGAGGGTGAAAAGGGGCCATGAGATTTCCCTGGCAGATAAGATAAAGGAGAATCTTAAAAGATTCTATAAGTATATTAAGAGTAAAAGGGTAGCTAAGGAGAGAGTAGGTCCCCTTAAGGTTCAGTGTGGTAATGTGTGTGTGGAGCCACGGGAAATGGGCGAGGTCTTAAATGAATACTTCTTGTCTGTATTTACCGTGGAGAAGGTCATGGAAGCTAGTGAGTTCAAGGGAGGGAACAGCGATATCCTGGAGCATATCAACAATACAAAGGAGGTGTTGGGAGGTTTTGAGGCACATTAAGGTGGATAAATCCGCAGGGCCAGACCAGGTGTATCCTAGGATGCTATGGGAAGCAAGGGAGGAGATTGCTGAGGCCCTGGCAGAGATTTTTGTATCATCATTAGCCACAGGTGAGGTACCGGAAGACTGGAGGATGGCTAATGTTGTGTCTTTATTTAAGAAGGGCAGCAGGGATAAGCCAGGGAACTACAGGCCGGTGAGCCTTACATCAATGGTGGGAAAGTTACTGGAAGGGATTCTGAGAGACAGGATTTATATGCATTTGGAAAGTCAAGGTCTGATTAGGGATAGTCAGCATGGCTTTGTGCGTGGGAAATCATGTCTCACGAATCTGATTGAGTTTTTTGAGGAGGTGACCAACAGGACTGACGAGGGCAGGGTGGTGGACGTTGTCTACATGGACTTTAGCAAGGCCTTTGACAAGGTCCTGCATGGTAGGCTGGTCCGGAAGGTTCGAACACATGGGATCCAGGGCAAGCTAGCCAATTGGATACAAAATTGGCTTGGTGAGCCAATTGGCAGAAGGTGGTAGTGGAGGGTTGTTTTTCAGATTGGAGGCCGGTGACCAGTGGTGTGCCACAGCGATCGGTGCTGGACCCTCTGTTGTTTGTCATATATATTAAGGACTTGGATGAGAATGTAGGGGACATGATTAGTAAGTTTGCAGATGACACCAAAATTGGTGGTGTAGCAACCAGTGAAGAAGGTTGTCTTAAGGTTACAACAGGATATAGATCAACTGGGAAAGTGGGCAAGGGAGTGGCAAATGGAATTTAAACGAAGACAAGTGCGAAGTGATGCATTTTGGGAAGTTAAACCAGGGCAGGACATATACAGTGAATGGCAGGGCCCTAGGGAGTGTTGTTGAGCAGAGAGACCTTGGGGTGCAAGTACATAGTTCCCTGAAAGTGGCAACACAGCTAGACAGGGTGGCGAAGAAGGTGTATGGCATGCTTGCCTTCATCGGCCGAGGCACTGAGTACAAGAGTTGGGACGTCATGTTACAGTTGTACATAACGTTGGTTAGGCCGCATTTGGAGTACTGTGTGCAGTTCTGGTCGCCGCACTACAGGAAAGATATGATTAAGCTAGAGAGGGTGCAGAAAAGATTCACAAGGATGTTGCCTGGTTTGGAGGGCGTGAGTTATGAAGAGAGATAGGATGGGCTGGGTCTGTTTTCCCTGGAGCGAAGGAGGCTGAGGGGGGACATGATTGAGGTATATAAAATTATGAGAGGCATAGATAGGGTAGATAGCCAGAGTCTGTTTCCTATGGTAGGGGTGACAAACTAGAGGGCATAGATTTAAGGTGAGAGGGAGGAGGTTTAAAGGGGATCAAAGAGGTAAATTTTTCACACAAAGAATAGTGGGTATCTGGAATGAGCTGCCAGAGGAGGTGGTGGAGGCAAGAACAGTAGCAACATTTAAGAGGCATCTGGACAGGTACTTGAATAAGCAAGGCATAGAGGGATATGGAATTAATACAGGCAGGTGGGATTAGTATAGATAGGCATTGTGGTCGGCATGGACGCAGTGGGCCGAAGGGCCTGTTTCTGTGCTGTACGACTCTATGACATAGTGCGAGTTCGGATATGGGCAGCAGAGTTTTAGATCAGCTCAGGTTCATAGCAGGCGCAAGGCGAGAGGCAGGCCAGGAAAATAGAATGAGGAACCCTTGGCTAAAATAAATTTTTCTTTTTCTCTCGTCCCTGGTAGCCTGCTGGACTATTGCACCATATGGAAAAGTGCCATCCAATTGATGCAGGTGGCAGGTCTATCAGCGACTGGGTCAGTACCAGATTTTAGGTCTCATTCCCAGAGCCTGGTGCTGAGCTTGTGCATCATCGACACCTAGGACCTCCATCCAGCAACAAAGAGGATGTTAACCCTGCCTCTAAATTCATTCATTAACACATCCGCCTCAATCATTATTAATATGCATAGAATTACACAGAAATAGGCCATTCAGCCCAACCAGTCCATGTTGGCATTTATGCTCTACTCGAGTCCCCTCCCATTCTTCCTCATCTAATTCCATCAGCAAAAACCTCTATTTCCTTCTCCTTTATATGCTTATCTAACTTTCCATTAAATGCATCTATATTATTCACTTCAACCACTCCCTGTGGTATCGAGTTCCACATTCTCACCACTCTCTGGGTAAAAAAGTTTCTTCGGAATTCCCTATTGGATTTTATTTATTGATTGATACAGCACTGAAACAGGCCCTTCGGCCCACTGAGTCTGTGCCGACCATCAACCAACCATTTATACTAATCCTACATTAATCCCATATTCCTACCTTCCCTCAATTCCCCTACCTATACTAGGGGCAATTTATAATGGCCAATTTACCTATTGACCTGCAAGTCTTTGGCTGTGGGAGGAAACCGGAGCACCCGGCGGAAACCCACGCGGTCGCAGGGAGAACTTGCAAACTCCACACAGGCAGTACCCAGAACTGAACCCGGGTCACTGGAGCTGTGAGGCTGCGGTGCTAACCACTGCACTGCCCTGGTGATTATCTTATATTGATGGCCTCTAGTTCTTCCTCACAAACATGCTCTCTGTGTCTACTCTCTCAAAACCTTTCATAATTTTAAAGACTTCTACTACACCACCCCTCAGCGGGAACATGGGTACAGGAATTGGCCATTCAGCCCTTTAGCCTGTAATGCTATTCAATGAAATTATGGCTGATCTGTATATTAGTTCCAGCTACCCAACCTTGCTCCATATCTTTTCATACAACCAATAATTTAATTATCACATGACCATGCAACCATGGAGAGTACATGTTTAATGGTTCACTATGGGAAAGGTGCTATATAAATGCAAGTTGGTGTTGTATGTAAATAATCACAATCATGTAAATAGATGGAATCTAACATTTCTAACGCAATTTGGAGATCAGTATAAAGAACATAACTCACATTTCTACAGCGCTTCCATATGAAAGCAGATAACCTTGCCTCACCCCTTTTACATGACATGCTCCGGTGTATTTTGCTACAGTCACTCCCCCAATGTGTACTTGCATTCTCTCCAGTGTTATTTTACCACTGCATTTTGCATATTCTGCAGCCCTCTGACACTGATATATTAAATCAAACATTTCTATTGTCAAGGATTAAACTGCAACAAAATCCCAATTTCTGGCTCTTCCCACCTTCAGTCAATTCCACTTGGATTAAAATAAATTGGAAGTGTTGAAGGTTCTTTAATAGCTAGCTATCTAATCACTGCAATCCTCACACCTCTTCCTAAGCCTCTCCTGTTCTGAGCCTGCTCTGTCACTTCTACAGCTGGCTTCCTACAATTTGCCAGCATCCCAGTGGATGGTCACATGTAGTTCTCCTGTAACTCCACTGGAGACAGGAACAAGGACAGAAATAAACACAAGGTCAACATTTTCACAGCCAACCAGCAGATGTTAATGGGGAAATGAGCTGCAAACCAGCTTTGTGTGCAGCATGAATAAAACAGTGCAAAACGGTTTTCTCAAGTACAAGCACAGCAAAAGTTTTCGTCATGAAGGCTGTTTGTGTCAAATACTGTTCGTCTATCAACATGTGTTAATGGATGCAACCTCACTCTCTGTCTCACATTCACAGAGGTTTCCTGTAATGTTGTTCATGATGAGTCAATGTTTTATAACACACTCACACTAAGCCCCAGTGACAGCCTTCTAAAAACAGTCCAAGACAGTTCCCCACACCTACTAGTTTTCTCCCCAACTCTCTCTTCTCACAGCACAACAGATTGTCTCCCTTATTGTCTCTACCACCTTGTGTTAACAGGATCATCTCCCCGAACCTCCCTCCCACAAAAGATTCTCTCTTTCCATCCACTGACCCAACAGCAGCCAATATCTTGTTTGTACCTCCAGACTTGAAATTGCAATGCTCCTGCCCAGGAGACTGCTCTCCAAGGATCCTTAAGTATTTTTTATCCTGGATTTGACCTTGAAATCCATGCACTATCAAACAAAAGGGGTCGAAGACTGCTGGGCTGTGTAATCAGATGGGACCTCCAGTCAGAGTTATAATGCTATTTCAGAATCACCATAAAGTAGAAATTTGCTCATAGCATTGCTATATTGCAGTCTGAATGCATCTTTACTTATGGTTCACCAGAATGAATTGGCTTTCAAAGTAAATGAAGCATCAAAAGGCAATTTTGATGCCATGATGACTAATTCTCAGTTGTAAATGAATGCGCTTTAATTGGCTGCTCTCAGCTGCAAACATAAGTGATGAAAAAAATTCTGCTTTCAGATTAGCTATGCTTCAAATAAAGCGAGACTCCGGCTCAGTTTCTATTCAGGTAAACACAAAGGAACTAGAGTAGGCCATTCAGCCCCTCGAGCCTGTTCCACCATTCATGGCTGATCTGTATCTCAACTCCATCCGCCTACCTTGGCTCCATATCCTTTTCTATTCTTAGCTAACAAACATCTATCTAGCTTAATTTTAAATGATTAATTAAGCTGGCATCTACTGCTTTTTGTGGGAGAGAGTTCCACACTTCTATCAGTCTTTGTGTGAAGAAGTGTTTCTGAACTTTGCTCCTGAATGGCCTGGCTCTGATTTTAAGGTTATGTCCCCTTGTTTTAGACTTCCCCACCAGTGGAAAAAGTTTCTATCTACCCTATCAATTCCTATCAAGTCCGAAAAAGCTCAATCAAAACACCCCTCAACCAAATAGGGGACTACAAGCCTAGCTTATGCAATATTTCCTCCCTTGGAGCCTTAATAACATTCTAGTGAGTCTGTGCTGCACTCCTTGCAAGACCAATACATCCTTACTAAGGTTTGGGGCCCACAACTGTACACAGTACGCCAGATGCTGTCTAACCAGGGCTTTACATAGCTGCAGCAAAACTTTCCTTTATTTTTTTGCTCCCTAGTTATAAAGACTAACATTCCATTAGTTTTTGTGATTTTTTGTGTAACAGTAATTAGTCTGATAGGATTGAAAGGTGAGAGGAGAGGGATGAGGCATATTGTATATCACTATAGATTAGCTGACATGGGCTTGCATTCACGGGTCTCTACAGAGCAAGCCCTGCATTTCAGCCAGGTCACTGTCAAGTGAAGGATGTGTTCATCTTTACAATAGTGAAATAAGTTAGAGGGCCAGTGATTCCAGACTGCCCTTGTGAGGAGGCAATTACAATGTACATTATAACAGATTTTGTACTAGCTCTCCAGACTGCCCTTGAATCTTGAAATGAATCTTGAAGAGCAAGAACAAAAATAAAAATGAGTCATGGACGAAATGAACCTTAAGCATTCTTGCATGCTAACTGAAAATTATTTTTGAGATGTTGTTGTGTCAAGACTATGCCACAAATAGAAACTCTGCTTAGTTCCTAGTCTGCGCCTCATTGAGCAGGTAGCTGTCTAGTCCTGTAGCATCTCTTGGTGGGATAGAGGACAGAAGAGGAGGAAGGGATGACAGAGAGGAGAGCAATTAGAAATCTCCCAGCACCCAGCTCAAGGTGGCACTGACAGCAGGTTGCGAGCAGGCCATGTTCTTGCCCTCTTCACTGTTTACAAGAACAAGGGCAGCAGGTGCACAGGAACACCACCACCTGCAAGATCCCGTCCAAGTCACACAACATCCTGACTTGGAACTATATCATTGTTCCTTCATTGTCACTGGGTCAAAATCCCAGATCTCCCTTGCTAACAGCACTATGAGTGTACCTACACCACACAGACTGCAGTAATTCAAGATGACAGATCACCACCACCTTCTCAAGGGCAATTAGGGATGGGCAATAAATGCTGTCCTAGCCAGCGACGCCCACATTCCATGAATGAATCACAAAAAAAAATGCATAAAGTAATAAAATAAAGTTTAATCAATCCATTTCCTACAGGCTGTGCTGTGATTTTCATATGGGTGCCTACTTATGATGTGAATCTCTTCAGACTTGATAACATTTGGTACACATTTGACTTAACTGGATCTGAATTGGTGCAATGTTCTTTAACAGTATATACACTGGAGCCTCCATACAGTAAAATAGCAGGGATGAAGGGGACAATATATTAAATCTTCAAAATACGGAACAATCTTGTAATATATCATAAAGTAAGAGCACGTGCACACCAACTGCTTTAGATAGTGAACAACATAGATCAAAGCAGCTTTAAACATTGACAAAATACTGTACTCTACGTAAAGGATTTGAGTGGTTAAACTGCCTGAAAAAATACTTGGAACACTACAGTACATACGGCAAAGCTGTCATAAAAAAGGCATCCTTCTCGCCTTCAGGCGCTTGTCAATTCTTGTCCAATTATTGGTTGCATAATCTGTAAGGCACTGAGGCATGTTTGGACATCAACATCATTTAATATCACAGAAAATCTAGACAGTTTGTTCACCATTCGCACTGCCTGGCAGGAGTAAAAGGTTCACGCACAATGCATCATCCTCTTTCTCATTTTGAATCCTTTCTACACTGACAACAGAACTGATTTCAACATCTGGAAGCTCAGTACAGGCCTCAATAATCATCTACATTCACAAATAGGTCAACAGCAACGTGCAGCATTTAGGGCTTTCAGGTCCTCCTTTACACCCTGGTCTCCTCTACACCCCCTCCCCCCACCCCCACCATCTCCAACCTTCTTTCCCCTCCCCTCACAATTGTCTCCCATCTCCTGCCTCCATAACACTCCCCTGCCTCCTTTTATTTGCCTGGTTTAAAGCAGAATGAAGGTGGGTACAAAGTGAAATGAACACTTGTGACCCTACAAACAATCTATAAAGTGGCACATAGTAATTCCACAGTGTGTGGCACTGTGATGAGACAGCCAGATGGTCAGAGATGGACTGTTATTACTGTTTTGACATCAAGTGCAATGCACATGAGTGGCTTTTACTAAAAGCCAACTCTGAAGCTATAAGAAGTGTCAGCTTCCTGCCTGACATTTGGGACAGATGCTGCCTGCTGTTGTTCAGTTTGGCTTGCAGTAGCTTTCAGTATCAAGTGGTAATTGTAGAGGAGGTCTGCAGCTTGATAATAACCTGCTGCTAATTGACATTTTTAAGCTGATTTGAAAGATGTACTTTTAGTTGTAAAATTTATTTTTTTTTAATAATGTTTGCTCTGGCTTTCTGCATCTCACTGGCAATGCATATGCACAGAGGGTATTTCTGGGTGCTTAACAACCATGACTTGAGCACAAGATCTGCTGATAGTACCAGTGCAGTACTGAAGGAGTGCTGCACTGTCAGAGGTGCCGTCTTCTGGATGAGACATTAACCCGAGGCCTGATATGCCCTCTCAGCTGAACGTAACAGATCCCATCCCCCAATTTTGAAGTCAAGCAGGGGAGTTCTCCCCAGTGTTCTGGCCAATATTTATCCATCAACGAATATCACTAAAACAAATGATCTGTCCATTATCGCATTGCTGTTTGTGGGAGCTTGCTGTGTGCAAATTGGCTGCTATGTTTCCTACATTACAACATCAGCTACACTTCAGAAGTGCACAGCGTACAAGACTATGGGCCAAGTGCTGGAAAATGGGATTAGAATAGTTAGGTGCTTGATGGGCCGAAGGGCCTGTTTCTGCGCTGTATTACTCTATGACTCTACTTAATTGACTGTAAAGCACTTTGGGATGTCCTGAGTTTGTGAAAGATGCTATATGATTGCAAGTTCTTTCTTACTGTACTTAGTGAACAGGCAACATTCCATGTACAGTTAAGAAGGAGAGAAACACAGATAGTTTAATATACAGACACCGGGTTATTTTGGCAGCTAGCACAGAACTATTTTACCTTTAAAAGACATAGTTTCACTTGATCTCTTTAACCTGCATAGAAATATCCCAAGCTGCTCTGGTTGTGGAAGGCCATTCTGTCCAACTTAATTCATCATTCAAAAAAGATCCTCAAGTCCTCCTGTTGCATACTTTTAAATTTACCTCATCCGCTTGAACCAGAAGTCAATTCCATGCACTGATCACTCGGTGAGTGAAGAAGATGCATGGAATAGCCAGGCAAAAATGCTGGAATCATTTAACATGCTGCAATGGAGGGTCTTTAGAATCTTTCTCATCACATGAATTAACATTGGTCGAACAGCATTCCTCATTTGCAACGATCTTGTGATGAGTGTGTACAAGTTAAAGGAATCAAATAAAATTGAGTTATACAGCTAAAATACCTCAGGGCTAGCCTGCTAAAAGGAAAGGACTGCTACATGTACGCTGTTAGAAAAGCATTTACATTACTTTCATCGTTTTTGATAAGACTTCCGATCTTGCCCTTTTGTAGTATCTGGAAACTATGGGAGTACACAGCAGAACCTTGGGATTTTTCTGGGATGTCTACGCCAGCTCCAAGGTCAGTGGAGGGGTGGCAGAGAGAATCATTTGAAAATGAAGAGAGGCACATCGTCACCCATTCTACTTGGAGACTTCATTAAGGACAGTCTTCAGTTTCTGCTCAGGATATTTCTGAAAGAACTGCATGCTCCTTTTTGTAAATGACATTGAGTGCAACAAATCCCCAGCAACACCACTGTCCAACTTGAGCAGTGTTCAATAAGCGTTGAGGGCATTTGTGGGTACTTAATAACACACCGTGACTTGAATGCAGGATCTAAGTTGCCACTCCAGTATGGTACAGAAGGGGCACTGCACTGTCGGAGAAATATAATGGTGGGTGGTTCCGGGTGCGGTATTACACTTTGAATGCTCAAGGGGATCTCAAAGGTACTAACTGGAAGATACAGCAGCCATCAGTCCTAAAGTCCTCAGGGTTGTGATTGATGCCAGTTTCAGGGCGATCACAGTCCTTCAGAGAAGGCTTTTTGGCCTTTTGCATCTTCAATGCAAGTCCCAATGCAGAGTAAGTTTGGGAAACATAAAACATGTACAGTCCTGCTGTGTTACACTCCCTGTTTATTACCTTTTATTTGTTCAAAAATCAAGAGTCAACTGTAATTGCGTGTTGCATACACATTAACTATGTATTATGTTTGTTTAAATACTTGTTAAATGCATTGTGCTTAAATACCTGTTAACTGCAGATTCTGTGTTAAATCTATATTAACTACAGACTGTGTTTAATTACCCATTAACTATGCATTGTGCATATTAAAAAAACAGGTCAATGGTATAAGATCATGTTTACATAAAATAAAAACAGAAAGTGCTGGAAATACTCAGCAGGTCTGGCAGCATCTGTGCAGAGAAACAGAATTAATGTTTCAGGTCTGATCAGTTCTGATCAAAGGTCACAGACCCGAAACATTAACTTTGTTTCTCTCTCCATAGATACTGCCAGACGTGCTGAGTATTTCCAGCATTTTCTGTTTTTATGTCAGATTTCCAACATCCGCAGTATTTTGCTTTTATTTATGCATGTTTACATACCTGTTTCTGCTGCTGGGTATTAAATGCCCATTGCAACCTACTGGCTTCTCCCTGTTCTTCTGGGAAGATTTAACAAATTTAGGGCCATAATAAAGGGTTCAAGTGGCTTTCAGCCACTTTACACCAAGAAAACATCAGTACAGATTGAACTGATCCCAGAGGAGAAGGTAGAATGAGAGAGAAAAGGTCATCGGATGCAAGTCCTAGCAGAACAGCCATGCATTCGCAGAGCAGTTCATCAAAGAAATTGAGTTTTGTTTCAAGCAGAGCACCATACAAGGGTGGGGGGCCATGGGAGGGGGTCACACTGAGAACTGTACAAGGAATCACAGATCACTGTACAAGTATCACACACAGGGCCATATAGGAGGGATACACAAAGCACTGTTACAAGGGGGCTTCACACCAAGGGCTGTACCGTGAGGAGTTCATGTAGATCACCATATGGGGAGGAGGGGATCTTGCTGAGGCCCATACACAGCTTTAAATTTGAATAAATACTCAATTTGGTGTGATAATAACCAGCCGGTTTCATTTCCAGATCCTCTGGAATATTCCCTCTAAGATTTAACAGAAGCAATAAAAGAGAGTGTGTAGTTGCTACAGTTTGCTTACTCCCATCACCAGGTCATCTAGTGTTTAGTTAACAAGATACAAGTAGCAGACAAGTAGCATACAGTTGAGTAAAACACTTCAAATAAACTTACCACCTCCCTCACACGATCAGATACGGACAGGGTATTTTAATCATTGTAGAATGATTCCAAAATCATTTCTAGAGGCACTCTGCTAATTCAGTATTTTGCTGCATCATTTGGCTTCCTTATACTAATTAATCTGTAAACAAATCTGCCTAACACTCTTAATTTGTACACATTGGTCAATCAGTATATTTTTCTATTTGAAGAGATACGAGAATACGTGGGAATCATGCCACATGATCTCCAATGAGAAAATAACTGTTGTGGTAGATAAGGGATCTATGGATGCTATTTATATAGACTTTCAGAAGGCATTCAACAAGGATCTATATAAAAGATTGTTAAAGATGAGAGATGAGAGTACATAGAATTAGTGGTAACCTATTGACTTGGATAGGGAACTAGTTAGCAGGTAGGAGAAGGAGATTAAGAATAATGGTCATGTACTCAAATGGCAGGACGTGGCTGGTGGTGACCCCAAGGGATCTACATTGGTGCTGCAGCTTTTCACTGGATGAATGAAGAGAGGGTTGTGCATCTAAGTTTTTTAAATTCATTCATGGGATATGGGCATTGCTGACAAGGCCAGCATTTATTGTCCATCCCTAATTGCCCTCGAGAAGGTGGTGGTGAGCTGCCTTCTTGAACTGCTGCAGTCCATGTGGGGTAGGTACACCCACAATGCTGTTAGGAAGGAAGTTCCAGGATTTTGGCCCAGGAACGGCGATATAGTTCCAAGTCAGGATGGTGTGTGGCTTGGAGGGGAACTTGCAGGTGGCGGTATTCCCATGTAACTGCTGCCATTGTCCTTCTAGGCGGTAGAGGTTGCAGGTTTGGAAGGTGCTGCCAAAGTTTGCTGATGACGCTAAGTTAGCTGTAAATAGTATAGATGGGAGCAGAAAGTTGCAAAAGGACATTGATAGATTAAATGAGTGAGCAAAACTGTGGCAGATGGAGTTCATCAGCCCTGGACCTGAAAAAAAATAGATCAGAGTATTTTCTAAATGGTGAGAAGCTAAGAACTGTGGATGAGCAGAGAGATTTAGGGGTTCAAGTACAGAAATCACTAAAAGCTAATGGAGAGGTTAAAAAGTTAAAAGGGCTAATGGGATGTTGGCTTTATCTCAAAATGGCTGGAATACAAAGGGGTGGAAGTTATTGTACAGTTATATAAAGCTCTGGTTAGACCCCATCTGGAGAGTAACTGCATTCAGTTCTGGTCACTGCACCTCAGGATGGATAGATTGACCTTGGAGGGGTGCAGTGCAGATTCACCAGAATGATACTGGGGTTAAAAGTGTTAAGTTATGAGGACAGTTTGCATAAACTCACCAGGTATTCACTTGCATACAGAAGATTAAGGGGTGATCTAATTGAGACGTTTAAGATGACTAAAGGAGCTGTTAGGATAGACAGAGAGAAACTATTTCCTCTGGTGGAGGAAGTCCAGAACAAAGGGGCATAACTTTAAAATTAGCGCTAAGCTGTTCAGGGGTGGTGTCAGGAAGCACTTCTTCACACAGAGTAGTGGAAATCTGGAACTCGGTTTCCCCCAAAAAGCTTTTGAGGCCGAGAGCTTAAGTGAAAATTTCAAAACTGAGATTGATAGATGTCTGCTAGACAAGGGTATAAAAGAAATGGAGTCAAGGCAGGTAGATGGAGTTAAGATACATTGAATGGTGGAACAGGCTTGAGCAGCTGAATGATCTACTCCTGTTCCTATGAACTACACACCACAGCTAGGGGTTAACTGTTAAAACTGGGCACACTATCCACATATGGCATGTTGAAGGTTTTGTATCATGCAAGACTTGGAGGGTGAAATGACTCTTGGCTGATAGTGCAAAAGGGGCAACAGTAAATCAGCAGCCTGTTTTATGCCCCACAAGATTTTCTGTTCCATGAAAGAAACACTTGCATTTCTATAGTGTCTTTCACAACCTCAAGATGTCCCAAAGCACTTTACAGCTAATGAAGCACTTGCGAAGCGTAGACATTGTTGTAATGTAGGAAATGTGGCAGCAAATTTGTGCACAGCAAGCTCCCACAAACAATGTGATAATGACCAGATAATCTGTTTTTATGTCAATCAAGGGATAAATATTGGTAGGACACTGGGGAGAACTCCCTGCTCCTCTTCAAAAAGGTGCCATGGGATCTTTTACATCCACCCAAGAGAGCAGACTGGGCCTCAATTTGATGTCCCATCTGGTAGATGGTACCTCTGACAGTACTGCACTGGACTGCCAGCCTGAATTATGTAAAGTGGCTGGAGTGGGACTTGAATCCACAACCTTCTGACTCAGAGGTGTGAGTGTCACCCACTGAGCTAGGGCTGGCACAAGTTAATGGGTATAAAATGTGCCATTGATTCGCTACGACCCTTTATGCATGACTGCTGAAAAACATTTGAACCCCTTGATCTGCTTACTGAAACCACCTTTCTCGGACGCAAAAGTATTGGAGAGAAAGTCGGAACTGGTCACATGCTTAAACTGCGATGACTTTCATAATCAAAACACTCATTGTTCAGATATGAAGATTACCAGCAACTTCATTTGGACCTCGGCAAAAGTCACTGCTTTTTGGTGAGAGGAGTAAGTGATACCAATAGAATATCCATCATGGGCTGTGAAAAAAGGGGAAAATAATCAATGAACATTTACACCCAGTACATTTCATTTACACCACATATGTTTTTTAAATGGGGACAGGAGAGAGAAAAGCAAGGATGGTTGTAGGCTGGAGATTAGAGACTGTTTTGGGTGGCAAAAAATAAATAAATTACAAATATCATTTGTACCTGTTATTCGTACTCAACCATCAGAATTTAACACTTGCCTGTATAACAGCAGTGACTACTGTACTTCAAAATAATTCATCAAATGCTAAGTGCCTTGGGAGTGCGTTAAGACACTATATAGCCACTAGTTCTTTAAAGAACTAACAATTGTGGCTTAACAATTGGGTGGTCTCAAGTCTGGAGCACAGCTGTGAAGTTTAGCTGCTAATATGGCATGTCCCTTTAATACTACTGCTGTAAAGAGGAATTAAATTCAGGGATTTACAACTGGTGAGATTAGAGGGTGGTTTTAACTGTAAATTTCGGGCTGCAGGCTGGTGACTGGCTTTTTAATTTTTAAAAAAAGTGTTTTTTGATCCAACACACTTTGCCCACAGATGCACAACAGAGTCAAAACACGAATGTAACAATTCTTTTAACGACAGAATTGAAGGGCTTATATTTTTCTAAAAATTCCCTCCATTCTCTCCACAGCACATGAAGTAAGTGCAATACCAGGTGCAAGAAAGAGAGTGGGAGGCAGTAATCTGCTCAGGCCTCTGGCAGTAGGTACTTTGTAAAAGGCACCAGCAGGTGGCTGAGTGGGCCGCTCTGACTCACACACTCATCATCTTTCCTTCTTCCTCTGAGGCAGCATGCAGCATTTGGCAGAGGCGGGGTGATCCTTTTTAAGAACAGGCCGTGATAGCTATCAAGCAGCATGAAATACATTGTATCAATCAGAGAAACTATAAGAAATAGATACATTATATCAATCAGAAACATTATCAGATACATTTCATCAATCAGATACATTGTATCTGTGATTACACACTGTGTCAATAAGCTACACATTGTAACTAACAATTCACACCGCCATTTATTGTATTTTTCATGAATAGAGTCGCCGCCTGTTCCCATACACTCACTTATGGCTCCTACATCGCCAGGGCGCCGGTGCCCACTGGCCGCCGCCGCACACACACACACACACTGTGAATCTTGGGCCCAGCCCGGACCGACCCGGCGCCGCTTCCACAACACAATCTCCTGCCTCGGACACGTCACACGTCGCGGCACGTATCCCCAGAGCGATCTCCTGCTCTACTGAAATAGAAGGAGGCTTCAACACGAGAAGCGGCTGCGAACCTGCTGTGCACTTGTTGTTCTCCAGTTGCGCAGTGCTGCTATGCAGCATCGTATAGTTTTATATACATGAGGCAAACTGTATGGATTCAAACTGATATAGTGGACATAATGTTAATGGAAGCGTCTTCACTCCCTCTGTGTTTTCAAACCGCTTGTCCCACAGTCTTGGATGAGCTGCAATCTCCTCCAATAACAAATTGGGAAGACTAAAGCCATTGTCTTCTGCATCCCCCACCCCACCACAGGACCTCCGTTCCCCCGCCACTGATTCCAGCCTATTTGCAGTGTTGTCATTCTATTAACCCCGTGCTGAACTTCCAGTCCCATATCTTCTCCATCACCAAGACTGCCTACTTCCACCTCCATAATGTTGTCAGCCTCTGCCCTGCCTCAGCCCATCTGGTACTCAAACCCTAATCCATGCCTTTGTTAATTTGAATATTCCAATGCTCTCCTGGCCAGCCTCCAATCTTCAACTAGAGCTCATCCAAAACGCTGTTGCTTGTATTGTAATTTGCGCCAAGTCCCGCTCACACATCACCCCCTGTACCCGTTGACTTATATTAGCTCTGGTCCATCAATGCATCAATTCTAAAATTCTCAACCTCATTTTCATTTCCCTAGCTCAGCAAACCTCTTCCAGCCGAAAAGCCTGCACAAGCTCTGCATTCCTCCCATTCTGGCCTCTTGTGCTTTCTTCACGCAACCATTGGCAGCTGTACCTCTGCCGCCGAGGCCCTAAGTTCAGGAGTTACCTCCCTCTCCCCTCCCTGACCCACCTTAAAACCTACCACTTTGACTAAGCTTTTATTCATCAGGACCTAACATCTCCTTCTTTGGCAGTGTCAATTTTTGTCTGCATGCACTCCTTTGAAATGCTTTGGGACACTTTCCTACATTAAAAGGTGTTATATAAATGTAAATTGGTGTTGTTGTAAGCACAGACCAGCACAAAATTCTGTAGAAAACATCGCCGAGGTCGTGCCAGAATTAACCCCAAAATAGAAGATATGGTCACACATATCACAAAGCAATGTGCATCATTATCATTCTGTTGACTTTATCCAAATTGATAAAAATGTGCTACACTTTTATGTATCTAGTCATTTTATGTATTTTCAGGTTTCTAAAAATTGCTTCCTGAAACTAATGGGAACAGAAAAGTGAGTCATTTTCTGAAGCTTACTTGTGCCTCAATGTTTGTTGTTTTTACCTCAAACAGTAGAGATATTTTTGATTTCAGGTTGAGAGATTTACAGTAAATATTCCACAATAGTCAACTTTTAAACTATTTTAGTGTTAGCACTAGTAAGTTTAATTGGTTATGACATTATTTTCAAAGATTTTGTTGACTTTAGACAATATTGTGTGGACAGACAGGCAACAGATTTAAAACCTCTGCCCACCCATTTATCCTTACCCTGAGCCTATCATGGTGTTACTGATGCCCGTCTCACAGGGCTAGTGGGATTTTGCAGTTCAGCATGACACTGTCAAGCACACATGCTTCATGCCAGCGTACTGTTGACCGTGTAATAGATAGGATTGTCAGGATTTCTGCTGGTGCCAAGCTTCCCACCAGTCCTAGCTCCAAAAGTGACATTACAACAGAGGGGATTTAGGCAGAAGAAGCAACCCCCTCACCTCACCGCCCCACCCCCCCAACATTTGCAAATGAGACCAAAAAGAGCCAGAAAAGGCTTTGGAAATGGGTTCTGCCCCAAAAACGCAGCCCCAACCTAGATTATGTTAATTTCATGCCGATGAAACAGCCCAAAATTTCTGTGCTATTATGTTACTGTTTACATAGTATTTCCTAATGTTTATATATATTTGTGTACATTTTGGCACTGATTAGAGTACTGACCTCTCTGCTTTCCTTTATTGAGCACTTTCCTACAGCTTCTAGTTTCTTGATCAAAAGGGCTGAGATCAAGGCGCAAGGAGATTGGTGGAACAAAAAGCAGAACCTGTATAATGTTATGGGAATGGATATTGTGGATCACCAATACACAGTCACCCATCAAGGGTGTCACACAATTTTAGTTAAGGTAGGGTAAAGGAGCACCAGCCAGGTATGGTTCTGTAATTAGCCCTCTTGCCTGTGTGTCAGAAGATTGTGGGTTCAAGTCCTGTTTCAGAGACTTGAACACAAAATCCAGGTTGACACTCCTGTGCAGTATGGAGATAATGTTGCAATGTTTGAGGTGCTGTCTTTCAGATAAGAAATTAAAATAAGGCCCCATTTGCCCCCTCAGATGGATGTAAAAGATCCTATGGCACTATTCAAAGAAAAGCAAGGGAGTTCTCCTTGCCAATATATATCTCTCAACAAAGATCACTAAAACAGATTATCTTGTCATTTTCAGATTGCTGATTGTGGGACCCTGCTATGTTCAAATTGGCTGCTATGTCTCCTATATTGCAACAGTCAAAAGGTTTTTATTGACTGTGAAGCAATTTGGGACATGCTGAGGTTGTGAAAGGCTCTATACAAATACAAGTTCTTTTTATTTCTTTCAACAATTGAGCCAGAATAGAAGAAAGCTCACCTCCTCTTTCTCTACATGCCAGATACCTCCTACCCCGCTCCCCCAACCTTTGACAAGTGCCATCATTTTACTTGTAAATTGAATCATAGTAACATAGAAAATAGGAGCAGGAGTAGGCCATTCGACCCTGCTCCACCATTCATTATGATCATGGCTTATCATCCAACTCAATAACCTGTTCCCACTTTCACCCCGTACCCTTTGATCCCTTTAGACCCAAGAGCTATATCTAACTCCTTCTTGAAAACATACAATGTTTTGGCCTCAACTGCTTTCTGTGGTAGCGAATTCCACAGGCTCACCACTCTCTGGGTGAAGAAATTTCTCCTCATCTCAGTCCTGAAAGGTTTACCCTGTATTCTTAGACTACGACCGCTGGTTCTGAACTCCCCACCATCAGGAACATCCTTCCTGCATCTACCCTGTCAAGTCCTGTTAGAAACCTATAAAATTCTAGGAGATTCCCCCCCCCCCCTCACTCTTCTGAACTCCAGTGAATATAATCCTAACTGACTCAATCTCTCCTCATATGTCAGTCCCACCATCCCAGGAATCGGTCTGGTAAACCTTCTCTGCACTCCCTCTATAGCAAGAACATCCTTCCTCAGATAAGGAGACAAAACTGCACACAATATTCCATGTGTGGCCTCACCAAGGCTCTGTATAATTGCAGCAAGACATCCCTGCTCCTGTACTCGAATCCTGTGGCTATGAAGTCCAACATACCATTTGCCTTTTTTACCGCCTATTGCACCTGCATGCTTACCTTCAGCGACTGGTGTACGAGAACACCCAGGTCTCGCTGCATATTCCCCTCTCTGTTTATAGCTGTTCAGATAATAATCTGTCTTCCTGTTTTTGCTACCAAAGTGGATAACCTCACATTTATCCACATTATACTGCATCTGCCATGCATTTGCCCACTCACTCAACTTGTTCAAATCACCCTGAAGCCTCTCTGCATCCTCCTCACAACTCACCCTCCCACTGCATTTTGTGTCATCTGCAAATCTGGAGATATTACATTTAGTTCCCTCATCTAAATCATTAATATACATTGTGAATAGCTGGGGTCCTAGTACCGATCCCTGCGGTACCCCATTAGTCACTGCCTGCCATTCGTAAAAAGACCCATTTATCCCTACTCTTTGTTTCCTGTCTGCCAACCAATTTTCTATCTATTGCAATACACTACCCCCAATCCCATGCACTTCAATTTTACATGCTAATCTCTTATGTGGGACTTTGCCGAAAGCCTTCTGAAAGTCCAAATAAACCACATCCACTGGCTCCCCCTCATCAACTCTACTAGTTACATCCTCAAAGAATTCTAATAGATTTGTCAAGCATGATGTCCCTTTCGTAAATCCATGCTGACTCTGCCCGATTCTACCACTGTTCTCCGAGTGCTCTGCTATAAAATCTTTGATAATGGACTCTAGAATTTTCCCCACTACCAATGTCAGGCTGACTGGTCTATAATTCCCTGCTTTCTCTCTACCTTGTGTCCTCCTTTGTGAAGACAGAACCAAAGTATGCATTTAGTTGGTCAGCCATTTCTTTGTTCCCCATAATAAATTCCCCTGTTTCTGACTGTAAGGGATCTACATTAGTCTTCACCAATCTTATTCTCTTCACATACCTATAGAAACTTTTAGAGTCAGTTTTTATGTTCCCCGCAAGCTTGCTCTCGTACTCTATTTTCCCCTTCTTAATCAATCCCCTGGTTTTCCTTTGCTGAATTCTAAACTGCTCCCAATCCTCAAGTCTGTTGTTTTTTCTGGCAAATTTATATGCCTCTTCCTTGCATCTAATGCTATCTCTAATTTCCCTTGTAAGCCATGGTTTAGCTACCTTTCCCGTTTTACTTTTGCGCCAGACAGGGATAAACAATTGTTGCAGTTCATCCATGCGCTCTTTAAATGTTTGCCATTGCCTATCCACAGTCATCCCTTTAAGTAACGTTTTCCAATCTGTCATAGCAAACTTGCACCTCATACCTTCATAGTTTCCTTCACTAAGATTCAGGACCTTAGTCTCGGAATCAACTACGTCACTCTCCATCTTGATGAAGAATTCTATTATATTATGGGCACTCATCCCCAAGGGGTCTCGCACCACTAGATTGTCAATTATTCCTTTCTCATTACAATATTCCTTTCTCATTACACAATACCCAGTCTAGGATGGCCTGTTCTCTAGTTGGTTCCTCAACATATTGGTCAAAAAAACCATCCTGTATACACTCCAAGAATTCCTCCTCTACGGTATTGTGACTAATTTGATTTGCCCAATCTATATACAGATTAATGTCACCCACAAAATTACAGATGTTCCTTTATCGCATGCATCTCTAATTTCCTGTTTAATGCCATTCCCAACACCACTACAGTTTGGGTGTGTACATACAATCCCCACTAATGTTTTCTGCCCCTTAGTGTTTCTCAGCTCTACCCATACAGATTCCACATCGTCAGAGATAATATCCTTCCTCACTATTGCATTAATTTCCTCTTTAACCAGCAATGCAACTCCACCGCCTTTTGCTTTTTGTCTGTTCTTCCTAAATACTGAATACCCATGGATGTTCATTTCCCATCCCTGGTCACCTTGCAGCCATGTCTCCCTAATCCCGACTATATCATACCCGGTTACATCTATTTGCATGATTAATTCATCCACTTTATTGCGACTGCTCCGCGAGTTAAGGCACAAAGCCTTAAGGCTTGTCTTTTTAACATTACTTGTCCCCTTCCCACTATTTTTCACTGTGGCCCTGTTTGATTCTGGCCCTTGATTTCTCTGCCTATCCCTTTTCTTATTCCCCTTACTGTCTTTTGTTCTGGTCTTTGATTCCCCCCTCCTCTGACTCCTTAAAAAGGTTCCCATCTCCAAGCCATTTTAGTTTAAATCCTCCCCAACCACTCTAGCAAATACTCCCCCTAGGACATCAGATGTCTGCAAATGATAGCACCACAGATCTGGTCAAATGCCAACCAGTTCAGGTAATTTTCCACAGTGCCATCTGTCTTCTCCCGGCACTCACCGCAGAGGCCCATTTATCCACTCTTCTGTTAATTGACAATCCATTAGCTGCAGCCTGCCTGCAGTGTGGACTCTGCAGATGATTTTATTGGGGTCAAGTTACATGTAACCTTTTCTGCCTTTGGTGATCATTAACTGAACAAATGCTAACCCATTCCTCATGAGTTAATGACACACATTAATGAAGTATCAATTATATAAAATCCCTGCAGGTTGTTTCTTGAATTCAACAGTTGTTGAACATTTAGCAAATAAAGACTTGCATTTATATAGCACCTTTTATGACTACTGGACGTCTCAAAGCCTTTTACAACCAATTAAGTGCTTTTGAACTGTTGTCACTGTTGTAAAGTAGGAAACATAGCAGGCAATTTGCACACAGCAAGCTCCCATAGACAGCAATGTGGTAATGACCAGATAATCTGTTTTTATGATGTTGATTGAGAGATAAATATTGGCCCCAAGGATAACTCCCCAACTCTTTTTCGAAATAGTGCCTTGGGATCTTTTACATCCACCTGAGCAGGCAGATGGGGCCTTGGTTTAACATCTCATCTGAAAGACAGCACCTCCGACAGTGCAGCACTCCCGCAATACAGCACTCCCTCAGTACTGCACTGGAGCGTCAGCCTTGATTTTTGTGCTCAAGCTCTAGAGTGGAACTTGAACGGGGAACCTTGTGACTCAGAGGTGAGAATACTACCGACTAAACCGCAGCTGGCACTGTAATCAGTACAGATCATTGTATGCTGTATAAAATTAAGGTTAGCTACCTGTAAGATGTTGTTGTGGTACTGACCTTCATAACCTTATATTACTGCACGTTAGCCATGCAGTATTTAACAGCTAACTTTGTTGCAAAAGAACTCTACAGGACTAATTTTCCAACCTCACACTCCCTGTGGAGCGCCTAAGCAGGCAGGAGTGCATATTGGAGATTCATTCATACACGACATCATTTTCCAGTACAAGCTGCTGACGGGTGAGCAGGAAGTTGGAAAACTACCTGTAACATTGATAGTCCCAGTTTCCATACCCTATCCATTCATTGTTAGACGTGCCTCGGTAGGTAGCACTCTTGTCAGAAAGTCGAGGGTGCAGGCTGCACTCCAGATGAGAAATTAAAGCGAGGCTCCCTCTGCTCCCTCAGGTGGACGAAAAAGATCCCACAACACTACTCCGAAGAGCAGGGGCATTTTCCGCAGTCTCCCTCGCTTTGGGACGTCTTGAGGTCTTGAAAGGCATTATAGAATTGCAAATCTTTCATTACAACTGGCACATAAGAAAGGTTCTATATTCAAGCATAGCTGAAATTCCTATTCAAATGAAAAGTAAAATTCCATATTGCTCCCCCATAGTAGTGGCTTAAAGCTATGGTTTTAAAAAAAAAGTTGTCTAGTCTTTGTAGTCTCCCTTTACTTGGTCACAAAAGGAGTTTAAAACCAGTGGAATTATGTCCGCCAGCCTTCATACAAATATTACAAAGTTTTGTGGGTTATCTCTGCAGCTTGAGGGCGGAGCTGAGCTAAATTCAAACAAGTGCACACTGTGTGGATTTTGAATATGTAATTCAAAAATCAACAAACCCGGGCAACTGTTCAACTTTAAATCAGTTAGGTCTGTTCAAAATCTTGGGAGCCGAGTTGAGTCAAGTCAGTTGGAACATTCAGAGGAAACTAGGCATGACTGGCTAGCTCCTGTGGTTAGAAAAAGAATACCAACTATAAAAAGGTCAACTATAAAATAGTAGTTTAATTTTTGGATGTCTTCATTTGAGCTGATTAGTATAACTGTTATAAACATATATAAACATGTATTTTATATTGTTATATATTTATTTGTTCATCTTTTTTCCCCTTTTTAGTTAAAGGCTGAAATGAGGTCAGATTTTGTGAAGCTGTACCACTTTTAGAAGATGTGAAAGAGCAGTATATGGAAAGGTTGTTTGTTTGTCATCTTGGGGCAGGTTACCAAAAACTTATATCAGGAGCTGAGAATCCAGCTATGAAAGTAAAGTCGATGCAGTAGTCACAGTCTCCAGAGTAAAAGAGCAGAAAGCAAAGCCAACAAATTGCTCCAGCAAACTCTACATTTTCCTTTTGAAGTAAGATCCACTTAGCAGCAATTGATAATGAGTGAGCTTCTCAAAGTTGCTGCAGTATTATATATATTTTTGTGTAGTGAATGATTGAGCTGGCTGCAAAATAGAATGTCTGGCAATGGCAGTTTGGAACTGAACCAATCCTCTATTGCAGACTTGGTATTACTGAGCCAAGGTATGTCTACAGTACTCCAGGGTACAGTTGATGGTTGACCTGGCTCATTAAATAAGATCTGGAGAGATTTGGAACTGTGTTCGGGTCTGAGTAAGAAGACTAACCTAATAACAGTACAACCCAATGCCCTAACAGATAATTTGGCCTTGGCTAGACAAGTAGCAGGAAGCTTACCTGTGCTGTGTCCTCCGTAAATAAACAAGGAAAATAGCCATTGTTAAGCATGTGATCTTAATATTTGTACTCACGAGGTGTGTGCATGTGAATGTTAACCTTTTTGTGCGTTTGTTGGTAAAATAGTGAGATGTAAAACAGAGTGTGGGTGAGTGCTTTTTGATCATTTTAGTTGAACAGCAAACTTCAGCACTATGGAAACACTAGTAACATTGAGACAGGAGCTGTCATAATGCTCAGTTCGACTCATCACAATAACCATTCCAGGCCAGCAGAAGAAAGCAAACCAAACCAATAACTAGCAGCCCCAACAGAACATGTCATTGGCAACAGGCAGGCAGCATCCAGTCGTGTTCTAGATGGAGAATGGGGGCAGGTCTGGAGAGTCTGGTTGTGTGAGGCAACATTCTCAGCCATCATTCTGATAAAGTCAAAATCCTACTTGCAGTGCTGGACAAAAAGCTAAGATATATGTTGCCTAATAAATGCACGCCTGAATTCCAAACTTCAGCGGAAGAGAAAGACTGCAAAGTTTCATAACGACTGACAGTGAATACTTATGAGGTATATCTACCTGTATTGTGCGTAAGGCACGTTCTACTAAATTCAGTGCAGATAACTGTTAAAACAGTGTTGCGATGTCACACCTCTGACTCATCAGCAATTTCTGTTGGACAACACTGGGGTAAAGCACGGCCAACACAGCAGGAACTCTGCCCTCTCCCCTCCCCCATGAACCAATATAGAAAACCAACCAGGTTATTTTCCATATTGGCAACCCGTCCACTTCCCCCACCTGGTTGAGATGCTGCCTAGCAATCCGGTAGCACTCTGGTTTATTCCCAAAACTATCCTAAAAGTTTTTAGGGGTGAAGAGTTAGTGCTACCTAGTTTTTTTTCGAATTACTCTCCAGGATTGCCCGAAAAAAAAGAGGCGGACTCTCAGAAGAAAAAAATCTAGCCCGAAGTTTCAAAAGCTGGTCATACTGAACAGAAATTAGCCATTTCTTTTTGATCAAACTGCAGCAAGAAGGCATTGAAAATAATTTATTCTTCTGAATCTTTTTATGCAAGTGTGTCTACTTGAGGTTTCCCAGCATTTCTCACTCACTGACCTATTCTGAACTTCTGTGTATGTATTGAAGAGGGTGCAGATTCACACAAGATGTACAAGAATTCTTTTCCCTCCTCACAGCGCTCATGTTGATGCTTCAGACGTTTACATGTCCTGCTAGCTTGGTGCACGGTTCCAGCAATGAATTGCCACAACACTCGTGTTCTCCGAGGAGGAATCAGAGTCCTGCCATTTTAAACTTAGCCTTTTGTAAGTTTGCATCAACCACATCAGGAGTCAGAATCAATTCAGTGAAAAGACAGACATTCTGTGGTGAAAAAACTGCATCAAGAACTTCATTCTCACATTCTGTAGTTGATGAATGCATAAGTTTATTACATAGGATTACAGTATAGGCCATGCAGTCCAACAAACACCTATTTGGGTGTTTAGGCTTCACACGAGCCTTCCCTATTAACATAACCTTCTATTCCTTTCTTCCTCATATTTATCCAGCTCCCACTTAAATGCATCCATACTATTTACCTCAACCATTTCACCTGGTAGCGCGTTCCACATTCTCCTCATCATTCTCTGCTTTAGGAAGTTTCACCTGACTTCCCTATCAGTGATCATCTTACATTTATGGCCCCAAGTTTTGGACTCCCCCACACATTGAGACTAGGTAGTTTGTGGAGGAGAGTGCAAGAAAATAGGAGAGCTTGACAATGGCAAACAGGTAAAGAAAAAGCAGCGTCATTAATGCTCCCTATCAGGACCAGAAAAATACATTCTAACATTCTCAGTACTTGATAGAACAGAATTGGAACACAAGAAATCAGAAGGTAGATTTTTCATCTTTGCACCCTGGCATGGAGCTTTGCATATCCGAAGCAAATAGCAATGACTTAGAGAGCAGAGGCAAAGCAGGATATTCTGTCCATTAAAATTAATTTGCAAAAAACACTTCATGTTGCCAACAAAAATCATACAGTTGCATAAAAGGGTTAATTTAGAGGCTTTGAGTTAGGCGCTAGCCTCACCAGTGGCGAGGGCAGCAGTGATGAAATCGGTTGCTTTCTTGGTCCTCTGCTGGCGAAGCTCTTTACTGGAAGTAGAATGACCCCTTAAAGGTATTGTTAGTATGATAAAGAGGTATTGGGGTAAATTTTATGAGTTGGCAATTCCATCCTGAAGTTTCATTTGATGGAAGGGTAATCAAAAAATATAGTACAGATATCAGTACACACTATTGACAGCTGTCCCATTGATTATGGAGTCATTGAAATCAATCAGAACAGGGAACGGTTGAAGGAAAATAAGAGCGCAAGAAATAGGACCAGGGAGTAGGCCCTACGGCCCCTTAAGCCTACATAGCCAGATGATAAAATCAAGGCTTATCTTCCACCCCAACTCCACCTTCCTGCTCTATCCCTAAATCCCTCCGATGTGTTTAGCGGGCAAAAATCTATCAATCTCAGTCTTGAATAAACTCGAGTGAGCAACCACAACCCTCTGGGGTACAGAATTCTAAAGATTCACAACCTTAATGAAACTTCTCAAGTCAATCTTAAATGGCCAACCCCTTATCCTGAGACCGAGTTCTACACTCTCCAGCCAGGGGAAACAGCCTGATCAATACTTGCAATGACCACATACAGAAAAACAAAAAATTGGATTTACCTGACTTTCAGCTTTGTCAAGAGTTTCTGAAGTGCACAATAAGGCAACAACTTGCATTAATACAGCACCTTTCAATGTAGTAAAGCATCCCAAGGCACTTCACAACATCATCAAACTCAATCTGACACTGATCCACATTAGGACAGACGACCATAAACTTGGTCAAAGAGGTAGGTTTTAAAGAAATACCTTAAATGGGGAGAGAGAAGTAGAGAGGTGCAGGGAGATTCCCAATAGAATTAGGAATTGGGGCGGCACAGTGGTGCAGTGGTTAGCACTGCAACCTCACAGCTCCAGCGACCCGGGTTCAATTCCGGGTACTGCCTGTGTGGAGTTTGCAAGTTCTCCCTGTGTCTGCGTGGGTTTCCTCCGGGTGCTCCGGTTTCCTCCCACAGCCAAAAGACTTGCAGGTTGGTAGGTAAACTGGCCATTATAAATTGCCCCTAGTATAGGTAGGTGGTAGGGAAATATAGGGACAGGTGGGGATGTGGTAGGAATATGGGATTAGTGTAGGATTAGTATAAATGGGTGGTTGATGGTCGGCACAGGCTCGGTGGGCCGAAGGGCCTGTTTCAGTGCTGTATCTCTGAACAGTTAAAGATGCCAAACTGCACGACGTCTTCAGCAAACCTGCAAACGGAGCGCAGCGCAGATACACATGGTCAAGATCGGACGGGTCTGCCCGTTCCAGGATTGACTTCCTGTTTGTGTCCCGTCCCGTCACGGTCGGATCCACCGACGTCAAGCCGGTGTTCTTCTCCAACCACTGCCTCTTACTGGCCGACTGTCACTTACAGGACGACCAGCGGGTTGGCAGAGGGACGTGGAAGCTCAATGCTACAGTGCTGACCCCAGAGAACGTTGAGGAACTCAAAAGGGATTACAAAGGTTGGAGGACCGTGAAACCCCTCTTTGAGTCTCCAGTTCATTGGTGGGAAGCGATTAAGGAGAACATCAAGAGGTTCTTCATCCACAAAGGTGTTCAGAGGGCGAGAGAGAGAGAGGGAAATGTCCCGACTCCAGAAAAGTATGCAAAATCTGCTCCGGTTGCAGTCAATGGGGGTCGAGGTCAAGAGCCAGCAGGCCTCGCTCTTTGCCAAGGAGGCCTCCAAGATTATCTTCCGGTCCAGAGTCCGCTCCAGCGAGCGGAATGAGACGTGCTCGCGTTACTTCTTCCAAAAGGTACACAAAGAGAGCTCTGTTATCAGCAGCCTGAAGGAAGAAGATGGCTCGGTAACGTCTTCGCAGTCCGACATACTAAGGATCAGCAAATCCTTTTATGCTGGGCTGTATGACGCAAAGCACACAGACAGCAGAGCCTCCCAGTCCTTCCTGTCATCTATCACAGAGGTCTTAGATGACAGCAGGAGGGAGAGACTGGACAAGCCGCTAACTCTGGACGAGCTGACAAAGGCCGTCGAGTCTTTCGAGACGAGTAAAACTCCTGGAAGCGACGGCTTACCGGTCGAGTTGTACTCGGCCCTGTGGGACTGGGTCGGCCTGGACCTGCTGGAAGTATACGAGAGTATGCTCCTGGCCGGCAGCATGTCAGAATCCATGAGGAAAGGCATCATCACCCTCATTTACAAGCGGAATGGGGAGAGGGCAGAAATTAGAAATTGGCGGCCCATCTCACTGCTTAATGTTGACTACAAGATTCTGTCCAAAGTCATAGCCAGTCGAGTCAAGTCTGCTCTGGAGTTGGTGATCCACCCCGATCAGACTTGTACTGTACCCGGCAGGAAGATCTCTGATAGTCTCGCGCTACTCAGGGATACGATCGCCTATGTATGGGACAGGAGGGTGGACACCTGCCTCATCAGCCTGGACCAGGAGAAGGCTTTTGACAGGATATCGCACACCGACATGATGGATGTGCTTTCCAAAATGGGGTTTGGGGAGGGAATCTGCAATTGGATCCAACTGCTCTACACAAACATCAGTAGCGCAGTCTCAATCAATGGGTGGGAATCGGAAAGTTTCCCGATCAAATCTGGAGTCAGACAGGGCTGTCCTCTCTCCCCAGTCTTGTTTGTTTGCTGTATTGAACCCTTTGCTGAATCTATTAGGAAGGATGCGAGCATAAGAGGGGTGACAATCCCAGGCAGCGGAGGCACTCAGGTTAAAACCTCCCTGTTCATGGATGACGTCGCCGTCTTCTGCTCGGATCCGCTGTCCGTGCGCAGACTGATGAGCATCTGCGACCAGTTCGAACTGGCCTCGGGAGCCAAAGTTAACCACGGCAAGAGCGAGGCCATATTCTTTGTCCCCTTCACCGTCAGGTCAGATTACCTGAAGGTGCTGGGGATATGGTTCGGAAGGGCCGGGGCGTGCATCAAAACCTGGGAGGAGCGAGTAGCCAAGGTACGACAAAAGTTGACCATGTGGGGGCAGTGATCTCTCTCCATTGTGGGTAAGAACCTGGTCATCAGGTGCGAGGCGCTCACGTTGTTGCTGTACGTGGCGCAGGTCTGGCCCATTCCCGACTCCTGCGCTGTGGCGGTCACCCGAGCCATTTTCCGCTTCATCTGGGGATCTAAAATGGACTGGGTCCGGAGGGACACGATGTTCAAATCTCTGGATAAGGGCGGGAAAAATGTACCCAACGTGGCCCTCATCCTGAGGACCACCTTCGTGTGCGGCTGCATCAAGCTGTGTGTAGATCTCCAGTACGCAAACTTCAAGTGTCACTACGTGCTGAGGTTCTATCTGTCCCCGGTGTTGCGAAGGATGGGCCTGGTCACATTGCCGCGGAACGCTCCATGCAGTTGGACCGTGCCCTACCACCTATCCTTCGTGGAGCAGTTTCTGCGGGAAAACACCTTCGACCACCGATCCATCAGGCAGTAGTCGGCACGGAATGTCCTCAAGGCCCTACGGGAAAAGGAGATGGTGGATCCTGTCAGATGGTTCCCCGAGCAGACCGCCAAAGTCATTTGGCGAAATGCCTCATCACCAGAACTTTCAAACAAGCACCAAGACGTAGCTTGGCTGGTGGTGAGAAGGGCCCTCCCCGTCAGATCCTTCATGCATGTCCGAAGTCTCGCCCCCTCCGCGCAATGTCCCCGCGGTGGCTGTGGTGGGGAAGAGACGGTCGCCCACCTCCTCCTGGAATGTGTCTTTGCAAAGCAGGTGTGGAAAGAGATGCAGTGGTTTTTGTCGAGGTTCATCCCAAGCAGCTCTGTAACACAGGAGTCTGTGCTCTACGGGCTGTTCCCAGGGACGCACACCCAGACAAACATCAACTGCTGCTGGAGGACTATCAATTCGGTGAAAGACGCCCTTTAGTCTGCCCGAAACTTGCTGGTCTTCCAGAGCAAAGAGTTGTCCACCACCGAATGTTGCAGACTGGCACATTCCAAGGTCCAGGACTACGTGCTGAGGGGCACACTAAAGCTTGGGGCAGCCGCAGCAAAGGCTCCATGGGGAAAGACCACAATGTAAGGTCCCCCCACCAAGCTGAACTGAGGGGCTGGATCCATGGGAAACCCCTCGAACTGTATCAGGAAAGTTTCTGTCTCCTGTATAATGTAAAAATGTATATGGCATGACAATGAAATGGAAGGGTTGTGAGGCAACTCATGATTGTATAGAAGGAAACTGATCACCTTTGCACTGTTTGCATTTTTTGACTTGATGCTATTTTAAACTGTTTGGGAATGTAATTTTTACAGATTTTTATGAATAAAGTATATTTTGGAAATAAAAAAAACTTGGCTAATAATCTAGAGGCCTGGACTAATAATCTGGAGACGAATTCAAATTTCACCACGATAGCTGGGGAATTTTAAATTCAGTTAATAAATAAATCTGGAATAAAAATACTCGTAATAATGGTGACCGTGAAACTACCGGATTGTCGTAAAAACCCAAATGGTTCACAAATGTCCTTTAGGGAAGGAAATCTGCCATCCTTACCCAGTCTGGCCTGTATGTGACTCCAAACCCACAGCAATGTGGTTGACTCTCAACTCCCCTCTGAAACGGCCTACCAAAAGTCGAGTGTATTTATCTGGTTATAAAATGCTTTGGGAAGTCCCATGGTCATGAAAGGCACTATACACAAAACTTTTATTCTTTTCAGTTGTACCAAACTGCTACAACACAGATTACAGCCGTCCAGAAAGAACAGCCGTTGCCACCTTCACAAGGGTAAATAGGGATGGACAATAAAATGCCAGCCTTGCCAGCAATGTCCACATCCCAAGAATTTGTTTTTTTAAAAAAGATTGTTCAGCCAAAGATGGTGATGAAGAGTGTCACTAAAATGCTCAGATAATCAGCCCCTGTATTAGTAGCGCAACAGTTTATTTAATAGCCCAAGATTTAACCAGAGAGAAATCCAGCATAAACCATTAGCAACCAAAAATCAATAGAACAGCTAAAGTTAGATGACATACAACAGTCCATATTGTCCTGAATGGATTTAGACAGTTGACTGATAGTAAGTATCCAGTTACTTTTAAGGTACTCATCAATATTTAACCCCACTATTTGCTTGGTGCTAGCTTGGAGACAGTTAAGTTAAAAGCAAAATACTGCCGATGCTGGAAATCTGAAATAAAAACAAGAAATGTTGGAAATACTCAGCAGGTCTGGCGGCATCTGTGGAGAGAGAAGCAGAGTTAACGTTTCAGGTCAGTGACCCTTCTTCAGAACTGTTAAATTAAGTATCTCAATTAATTCACTGCTATGTCGAGTTGTAGCTCAGCAAGTAGCACTTCTACCTTCGAGTAACAAGGTTGTGGGTTGAGTGACTTGAGCACATAATCTAGGCTGACGCATCCGCGCAGTATTGAGGAAGTATTGCACTTACGGTGGTCCTGTCTTTTCAAAAGCTGCATACGCTAAATATGCGCTCTCAGTGGTTCTTGCACTGCACAGTGGTGATGCTGAAAGTGTATTAAAGCGAATAAAATAAAAGCAAAATACTGCAGATGCGAATAAAATAAAAGCAAAATACTGCAGAAAAACAAAAATGGCTGGAAATACTCAGCAGGTGCATTAAAGCGAACCTTGCTTTTATTGTGTAAAGTCAGCACAATATGTTACAAATATCCAAAGTGAAGGCGGCTCAATGCTGTGATTGCATTTTAGGAGATGCTTCATCTTTTGAGCGCTATCCCTCAGTTACAATCAGTTTGCATTCTTGCCATTGCACTTTTCTATTTGCAGCTTGTTTTCAGGACAATAATTTTTTTTTACAAAAACCTGTTGGCGCTGGCCAGTTGCAGCTGAACCAGCTGACAGGAAAAAGGATTGGCACACCCTGGTTTATTTTTGCAAATTATACCTGACACTTGCATAATAACTCGACAGAGGTGATGTACTTAACGTGCAAGTATTGGAAAGCCTTACCCTTGCTTTACAGGAGGGTTGCGACTAGTTAACCGCTTTGACGCCAGTTCCAAGCAAGGCCCCGCCCCCTCGCTGCCGTGACGCAGATTTCAATGCTGGCCCCGCCCACCCATTGCGAGCTGTCTGTGACGTCGATAGGGATGCGCAGTTGGGGACGACGCAAGTTCCTCGAGCCTTCGCTGATGTTAGCGGCTGTCGGTTGTGCGGCGGCTGAAATTTGCTTCAGAGGCCAGGCGCATTCCTCCTCAGATTTGCCCGCCCATTGCGTGTTTGAATCGGTTAAGCGATAAGTCGCTTTGCTTCAGTCAGATCAGGTGAGTGAATGAAGCGCCCCTCTCACCCTCCCAACCATGTCTTGCCCACCCCGCTCGACTGGGGATGAGAAGCTTTATGAGCTAGCGGTGCGGCGGCCTTTTCCTCCGCTGCCGCCGCCTGTCGAGTGCTGCGTGAGAGAGACATCCGGGGCTTTGAGCGACCCCCTGCGCCGCAAGCGGCGGAACGGTCGGGAGGCGCGGTTGTCACGGTAACCGGGTCAGTCACGAGCGCGGGGGAGAGGGGGCGAGGCCACCACGCCCTTTCCTGACTCCTCCCCCTTGCCGGATTGTTTTTGATGGACTGTACGGCGAAGCGGTAGCAGCTGGTGAATTTATGTAAGGAGTAAGCCATAATACCAGGTTTTTAACCGGCATCGCTTGTTGATTGATTCCACCCACCTGGCCCAAGGTTTTGAAGAGACAAAAACTTAAGGGAACGTTCCGGGTTGCTGTAACAAATTGCTGCATTTCAAGCATTTGAGGTATCGTCAACAAATCTGGCTTTTCCTCCCTGTATTTTTTTTTTAAAAACTCGCATTCACTAATGTGGGGGTTTTTTTCGAGGTCGGTGCCGACAAATTGCTAGTGTTGTGTTAAAACAAAATATTCATAACTTTCCAATAGCATTACTTATTGTAAGTCTTATAAAATACCATATTATAAGCATATCAGTGTTATATCGTGTATTATGCAGCCATGGTGATTCTGCGTTCTTTTAAGGCCACAAGATTTAATGACACTGTACTTACAGTACAGAAACGGGGCTATTCAGCCCAAAAGGTTCATGTCGATATTTTCTGCTTCACAAGAGCCTCCTCCCAGCTTTCTTCCTACTCCAGTAACATATCCTCCTGTTTCTTTAAGTCAACACAGGATCCAAGTGCATTTTGTTACAATTTGCTGTGATGTAGTACTAATTTTTTATGTAGTGTACTGTCAGTGCTGTCCTCCCTAGTTTACTAAGTGCTATATAATGACTAACTTACGCACAATTTCAGAGTATCTAATTACAGTAAATTACAGTCAGAAGGGTACCCATTTACCTTGTCTATGCTGGAGGTATTACCATGTGGGTCTGTTTATCAAAGTTGATTCTTGCATCTCATCTTTAGTGATGGAGCTTATTTGCTGCAGTCTGGTAAACAATCACCGCACCAAATGTTAAGTGGGGTGGTGCTTGTGATCAGTGTCTATTTTTCTTGTCTTTAGAGCTGCTTCGGAAGAAGTGTAGGGTGGTGATGGCCACATTCAGCATCATTGTTTCAAATTACAATGATCATGCTCAGTTTGAGATTGCATCATTCATTCCCTGCGTCCAATTTATCGCATACTTCACTGTGCTGAAAGCGACTGTGTTGTCGCTTGTCGTGACTGCAGTCTGGCAGCTAACTTCAAATGCAAGACTGTGTGGCCTGATGTTTGTTGCTTTGCTGATGACATATTCTTTGACTGGCCAGCCAGCAGGTGTAGTGACTCAGCCCAGATAAGGGAAAGCAGCTTGTTGGTATGTACAGAATGCCTCAGCCATTATCGTTGCCAGTTACGTAGTCACAAGCAACGACGTTAAAATTGTTTCACTTTAAAGCAAAAGTAAGTAGTGTGGAAAATGCAATGTGTTGCAATATATTGATTGAAACGTACAAGATCCTGAGGGGTCTTGACAGGATGGATGTGGAAAGGATGTTTCCCCTTGTGGGAGAATCTAGAACTAGCGGTCACTGATTTAAAAATAAGTGTTACCCATTTAAGACAGAGATGAGAATTTTTTTCTCTGAGGGTCATGAGTCTTTGGAATTCTCTGCTCACAAGGCAGTGGAAACAGAATCATTGAATATTTTTAAGGAAGAGGTAGATAGATTCTTGATAAAGAGATGGAAGGTTATCGGGGGTAGGTGAAAATGTGGAGTAATCAGTTCAGCCATGAACCTATTGAATGGCGGAGTAGGCTTGAAGGGCCGAGTGACCTACACCTGCTCCTAATTCGTATGTTCGTATATAAGCAGGGGAGCATCTGAGGTATGGGCTACTAATGCATTGTCAGCTGGAATACTGAAAAAAGTCAGATCTTTGGTTCAATCAGGGAAAAGTGTAGCTGTAATGATTTGAGCAGTCTTTGGAGATGGGTCTGAATTACTTACTGTTACATTGTGTTTGTGGGAGGAAGTACAATTATGTATTTATGGGATAAAAACAAGAAATGCTGGAACCACTCAGCAGGTCTGGCAGCATCTGTGGAAAGAGAAGCAGAGTTAACTTTTCGGGTCAGCGATCCTTCATCGGGGCTATTTATGGGGCTTTGCATCTTTAATCATCTGGGTAGTTTTACAAATGTATGGAAAGATGCCTTTTTTTTTTTGAAGGATGTTCACAAAGTTTCTTTGGACAGTTATAGCATTCTGGCAGTAGTTTAATATATTCTGCATGGTGCTCTGCACCTTAACCTATCTGGGTTTGTGCATATGTGTGTAATTGAATGTTTCAGATGTGGAAGCAAGAGTCGATACTGATTATTATCATAAGATGCCTCAATCTGACACAAAAGCAAAATACTATGGATATTGGAAATCTGAAACAAAAATAAAGTGCCAGAAATACTCAGGAGGCCAAAGGGTGGCGCAGTGGTTAGCACCGCAGCCTCACAGCTCCAGGGACCCGGGTTCGATTCCGGGTACTGCCTGTGTGGAGTTTGCAAGTTCTCCCTGTGTCTGCGTGGGTTTTCTCCGGGTGCTCCGGTTTCCTCCCACAAGCCAAAAGACTTGCAGGTTGATAGGTAAATTGGCCATTATAAATTGTCACTAGTATAGGTAGGTGGTAGGGAAATATAGGGACAGGTGGGGATGTGGTAGGAATATGGGATTAGTGTAGG
The DNA here is from genome assembly GCF_036365525.1 of Heterodontus francisci. NCBI lineage: Eukaryota > Metazoa > Chordata > Chondrichthyes > Heterodontiformes > Heterodontidae > Heterodontus > Heterodontus francisci. Next base: position 194,446,383 of record NC_090375.1, read on the forward strand.
ATTAGTATAAATGGGTGGTTGATGTTCGGCACAGACTCGGTGGGCCGAAGGGCCTGTTTCAGTGCTGTATCTCTAATCTAATCTTAAAAAAAAAACTGCATCTGTGGAGAGAGAAACAGAGTTACCATTTCAGGTTGATGACCTTTCATCAGAACTGATGAAAAGCCATCAAGCTGAAATGTTAATTCTCGGCCTGATTTTAACTCTGTATAAGTGAATGGGTTTTGAATGGATTAAATTTGGGCCCTCTGTTTCTCTCTCCACAGATGCTGCCTGACCTGCTGAATACCTCAGTGTAACCTGTTTAAATTTGTTTCTAAAAAGTCATTTTTTCCCCTCGTCTGTTTCCCATCAGACCTTTCCATTTCTGCGATCTCATTTAATTGCAGTGTTATCACTGTTTTCATATTTCATAATTCAATCTTGCGTGTCCAAGATGGCTCCTGGGCTGGAAGCTCCCTAGGAAGCTCCCTTGCTGTTCAACTCTATCCATGGCCATCTGCTCCCATCCCTAACGGTTTCTCCCCCAATCTGCCCTCTTAAACTGTTTAAATTCCCCTGGCTCTTTAAATCAGTTCATTTTAGCCCTATCTAAAAGTTAACAGTTAGTTTAGTGTATGTTACCTGGGCCCACTGCCCTCCCCCAGCCACACCTGCTCTTTGTTTTCTCAATGAAATTGATCCGGATGAAACTGACGAGCACAGCTGCCGATACTTCAATCTCCGATCCTGCTGTCTTCACAGTCCAGAGTGTCTGCAGCCACGGCATGCGGTAAGTCCATTGAGGTGAAGAAGGAGCTGCGGGACCCGAGAGAAGTCCTGTGAAAAGGTGCCCCGAACACCCAAAACATCCACGAACGGCCCCCCCGGCCGCAACTTCAAAGCGCCCGCGGGAGATGGCTCGGAGAGCATCTGCAGCGCACTGTCGGCAATGCTGCATGCCTTTATTTAAACCACTGCAAAAAAAAAAACCCTTAGCAAATGTAATCACCTCTAAGTCTGCCAAATGATGCTTCACCTCCCGAAGGACGTGGATGAGCTTTCCGGACGTCGATGGTGGGCACTGAGGAAATGGCTTATTACCTGCACCAGATTCCACCCCCCCTTTACCCCCCTTCCACCCCCCCCACCCCCGTCCCCTTCCCTGCTCCACCCTCTCAGCTCACCCCCTCACAACCCCGTCCCAGCCCGCCCCCCCCTCGCACCATCTTCACCCCGCACCCCCTTCCCCTGCACCCCACCCCCTCCCTCTACCCCTCCCCCTTGCATCCCCCCCTCCCACCGGCACCATCCTACACCTGTGTAGGGGCCCCAACAACCCCACTGCCTTGTGGGCGTCTCGGGAGAGACCAAGGCTAAGGGAGTAAACCCTAACAGAAAATCCGGAGCGGAACCCCGTAGGCGGTCATGTGTCACCTTTGGCATGTTTCCGGCAGTTCCTGCAGCCATACTGGTGCCAAACGTCGTGTCCTGCACTCCTTTGGACCCCACCAGAAAGGCCGAGAGGGGGGTTTTGACGACTGGGCAACTCTCAACCTCCATAAATTTGCCCAGGCATGCGCCATGGAGAGGTCACTCCATAGTTGCCTCACAGCGACTAAAACAACACGGAAGGCAGCAGTTACGGGTTATAAGTCCAGATAAATTGGCGTAGAAACTGGGCGCCACGGGTTGCCTTTGTCGGTGGGAGAGGTCATTGCACCTCACTGGACAGCTACCGCCCGCCTCAAACCGGGCAGCCCCCGGTCAATAAGGTTCTGTCCCGCCACAGTCTGCCTGCTTCAATGGGTGCTTGGAGCTCAGGGTCATTGCCCGAAAGGTGGACTGATACACCGCACCAAACAACATGAAAAAAGGAAAGAAGGTACCAGCCCTTCGCTTTGCAAGCTGGAACGTCAGAACTATGTGTCCTGGCCTGTCGGAAGACCTTACACAAATCAACGATTCTCGGAAGACCGCCATCATTAACAACGAGCTCAGTAGATTCAATGTGGACATTGCAGCACTTCAGGAGACTCGCCTTCCCGCGAGTGGCTCTCTAGCAGAGCAAGACTACACCTTCTTCTGGCAGGGCAGGGATCCTGAAGAACCAAGACAGCATGGAGTGGGCTTCGCCATCAGAAACTCCTTGCTCAGCATGATAGAGCCTCCCTCAAATGGCTCGGAACGCATACTGTCCATCCGACTGCTCACCACCTCTGGTCCAGTACACCTACTCAGCATCTATGCTCCAACACTCTGCTCCGCACCTGAAGCTAAAGACCAGTTCTATGAACAACTCCATAACATCATTAGCAGCATCCCCAACACCGAACACCTATTCCTGCTGGGGGACTTTAATGCCAGGGTTGGGGCCGACCATGACTCATGGCCCTCCTGCCTTGGGCGCTATGGCGTTGGAAGGATGAATGAGAACGGGCAGAGACTGCTTGAGTTGTGTACCTATCATAACCTCTGCATCACCAACTCGTTCTTTCACACTAAACCCTGTCACCAGGTTTCATGGAGGCACCCAAGATCACGTCGTTGGCACCAGCTAGACCTCATTGTCACAAGGCGAGCCGCCTTAAACAGTGTTCAAATCACACGCAGCTTCCACAGTGCGGACTGCGACACCGACCACTCCCTGGTGTGCAGCAAGGTTAGACTCAGACCAAAGAAGTTGCATCATTCCAAGCAGAAGGGCCACCCGCGCATCAACACGAGCAGAATTTCTCACCCACAGCTGTTACAAAAATTTCTAAATTCACTTGTAACAGCCCTTCAAAACACTCCCACAGGGGATGCTGAGACCAAGTGGGCCCACATCAGAGACGCCATCTATGAGTCAGCTTTGACCACCTACGGCAAAAGTGCGAAGAGAAATGCAGACTGGTTTCAATCTCATAATGAAGAGCTGGAACCTGTCATAGCCGCTAAGCGCATTGCACTTTTGAACTACAAGAAAGCCCCCAGCGATTTAACATCCGCAGCACTTAAAGCAGCCAGAAGTACTGCACAAAGAACAGCTAGGCGTTGCGCAAACGACTACTGGCAACACCTATGCAGTCATATTCAGCTGGCCTCAGACACCGGAAACATCAGAGGAATGTATGATGGCATGAAGAGAGCTCTTGGGCCAACCATCAAGAAGATCACCCCCCTCAAATCTAAATCGGGGGACATAATCACTGACCAACGCAAACAGATGGACCGCTGGGTTGAGCACTACCTAGAACTGTACTCCAGGGAGAATGCTGTCACTGAGACTGCCCTCAATGCAGCCCAGCCTCTACCAGTCATGGATGAGCTGGACATACAGCCAACCAAATCGGAACTCAGTGATGCCATTGATTCCCTAGCCAGCGGAAAAGCCCCTGGGAAGGACAGCATTACCCCTGAAATAATCAAGAGTGCCAAGCCTGCTATACTCTCAGCACTACATGAACTGCTATGCCTGTGCTGGGACGAGGGAGCAGTACCCCAGGACATGCGCGATGCCAACATCATCACCCTCTATAAAAACAAAGGTGACCGCGGTGACTGCAACAACTACCGTGGAATCTCCCTGCTCAGCATAGTGGGGAAAGTCTTTGCTCGAGTCGCTCTGAACAGGCTCCAGAAGCTGGCCGAGCGCGTCTACCCTGAGGCACAGTGTGGCTTTCGTGCAGAGAGATCGACTATTGACATGCTGTTCTCCCTTCGTCAGATACAGGAGAAATGCCGTGAACAACAGATGCCCCTCTACATTGCTTTCATTGATCTCACCAAAGCCTTTGACCTCATCAGCAGACGTGGTCTCTTCAGACTACTAGAAAAGATCGGATGTCCACCAAAGCTACTAAGTATCATCACCTCATTCCATGACAATATGAAAGGCACAATTCAACATGGTGGCTCCTCATCAGAGCCCTTTCCTATCCTGAGTGGTGTGAAACAGGGCTGTGTTCTCGCACCCACACTTTTTGGGATTTTCTTCTCCCTGCTGCTTTCACATGCGTTCAAATCCTCTGAAGAAGGAATTTTCCTCCACACAAGATCAGGGGGCAGGTTGTTGAACCTTGCCCGTCTAAGAGCGAAGTCCAAAGTACGGAAAGTCCTCATCAGAGAACTCCTCTTTGCTGACTATGCTGCTTTAACATCTCACACTGAAGAATGCCTGCAGAGTCTCATCGACAGGTTTGCGTCTGCCTGCAATGAATTTGGCCTAACCATCAGCCTCAAGAAAACGAACATCATGGGGCAGGATGTCAGAAATGCTCCATCCATCAATATTGGCGACCACGCTCTGGAAGTGGTTCAAGAGTTCACCTACCTAGGCTCAACTATCACCAGTAACCTGTCTCTAGATGCAGAAATCAACAAGCGCATGGGTAAGGCTTCCACTGCTCTGTCCAGACTGGCCAAGAGAGTGTGGGAAAATGGCGCACTGACACGGAACACAAAAGTCCGAGTGTATCAGGCCTGTGTCCTCAGTACCTTGCTCTACGGCAGCGAGGCCTGGACAACGTATGCCAGCCAAGAGCGACGTCTCAATTCATTCCATCTTCGCTGCCTTCGGAGAATAATTGGCATCAGGTGGCAGGACTATATCTCCAACACAGAAGTCCTTGAAGCGGCCAACACCCCCAGCTTATACACACTACTGAGTCAGCGGCGCTTGAGATGGCTTGGCCATGTGAGCCGCATGGAAGATGGCAGGATCCCCAAAGACACATTGTACAGCGAGCTCGCCACTGGTATCAGACCCACCGGCCATCCATGTCTCCGTTATAAAGACGTCTGCAAACGTGACATGAAATCGTGTGACATTGATCACAAGTCGTGGGAGTCAGTTGCCAGCATTCGCCAGAGCTGGCGGGCAGCCATAAAGACAGGGCTAAATTGTGGCGAGTCGAAGAGACTTAGTAGTTGGCAGGAAAAAAGAGAGGCGCAAGGGGAGAGCCAACTGTGCAACAGCCCCAACAAACAAATTTCTCTGCAGCACCTGTGGAAGAGCCTGTCACTCCAGAATTGGCCTTTATAGCCACTCCAGGCGCTGCTTCACAAACCACTGACCACCTCCAGGCGCGTATCCATTGTGTCTCGAGATAAGGAGGCCCAAAAGAAATTCAAATTATATTGCATTCCATTGCATTTTGAAAAACATTTTGTCAGTATAATTATAGAACATTTTGAGCTGTAATGCCTGAGTGAAGTGCTGGTTGTAGATCTGCCAGTGAAGGTGTTAATGGTGTGAGATGAACGAATAATGTTCATGTCTTGAGGATTGCAGAAGTGATTTTGGTCAGTGCCTTAAGGGTTTTGCACATCAGAAAGGAAGGTTGTAAGCTATCGCCCCTAAAATTGTTGTTTTATATTGTATCCTGGAAAATAAATAGTATTTTCTTTATCTAAGTAGATAATTGTGTTCCCACATTGATCTTTGAAGGTGGCGAGACATACTGAGAGCGTGGTTAGCAAAGCATCTGGGATCTCGGGCTTCGTAAATAGAGGCCGAGAGTACAAAAGCAGAGATGTTATGTTGAACCTCTGGAGAACCAGAGATTTATAAAAGTTCAACATAACATCTCTGCTTAGGCCCCAACTAGACTATTACCGCCAGTTCTTGTCACGCTTTAGAAAGGATGTGAGGCTCGTTGAGAAAATGCGGAGGAGATTTACCAGAATGATTCCAGGCATGGGGAATTTTAGTTACAAGGTTGGTTGGAAAAGCTGGAGCTGTTCTCCCTGGAGCAAAGGAGATTGAAGGGAGATTTAATAGAAGTGTACAAGATTATGACAGGTTTAGATAAGTTAGGCAAGGAAAAACAGTTCCCATTAACTGATGGTGCAAAGACTAGGGGACACAGATTGAAGGTTTTGGGCAAGAGATGTAGGGGAAATGTGAGGAAGAACTTTTTTTATGCAGTGAGTGGTAATGACCTGGAACACTCTGCCCATATGAGTGGTGGAAGTGGAGACAATCAACGATTTCAAAAGGAAATTGGGTGGGCACTTGAAGAAAATAAATTTGCAGTGCTACGGGGATCGAGCCAGATGTGGGACAGACTGGATTGCTCCGTAGAGAGTCAGCATGGACTAGATAGGCCTCCTTCTATGTTGCAAATGACTGACTATATAATCTCACTTTTGTAAATGGGGAAATCTCATAAATGTATTGATTTAAAAATTTTTGTCCTTGTTTTTCAATCCTTCCATAGCCTTGCCCCTCCCTATCTCTGTAACCTCCTCCAGCCCTACAACCCTCAGAGCTCTGTTCTCTTGAGCATCCCCAATTTTAATCGCTCCACCGTTGGCACCTTCAGCTACCTCGGCCTTAAGCACTGGAATTCCCTCCTTAAACCTCTCCGTCTTTATCCCACTCTCCTCCTTTTAAGATGCTCCTTATGTGGATTGGTGTCAGATATACTTTAACGTTCCTGGGCAGCACCTTGGGATGTTTTGCCATGCTTAAGGAGCTATATAAATGCAATTTGGCTGTCGCTGAGAGGGCTGGTCCCTGAGTGTTTATAAAAATTTATGTTCTGATAAATGCACGGTCTGTGGCTTTATCTGGATCCTCAACCAGAAAGTCAATACTTGGGACTTCCCACTGTTTGTTTTCATTAGGCTTTCAACGTCAACCCTTAGGGGACTGCCTGAAGAAACTGGATGCTAATGTGATATATGATCAGATTGTGTACTCCAGTCCCAGTATCTTGGTAAGATTGACTTGAGGAAAGGCCACCCTTCTTATGTCCTCATATAAATGATGTGCACCCTCCATGAGCTCATCCAAAACTCTGCTGTTCAGTTCACACATCACCATGTGCTCACTGGCCTACATTGCTTCTGGTCTGGAAATGCCCTGATTTTTCTCCTCATTTTCAAATTGCTCCATGGCCTTGCTCTTCTCTATATCTGTAACATCCTTCAGCCCTACAACCCTCATCTCTGCACTCCTCCAATTCTAGTCTCTTGTGCATCCCAATTTTAATCGTTCTAACATTGCTGGCCATGCCTTTAGTTGCATAAGCAATAAATTCTGTGATTCCTTCCCTAAATCTTTTCACCCCTTTCCTTTTAGGACACTCCTTTAACAACTACCTCTGACCTAGTTTTGGGTTGTCTGTCCTAATATCACCTTATGTTGCTCAATGTCAAATTTTGCTTGATCACACTCCTATGATGTGCCTTGGGATGTTTTACTATGTTAAGGTGCTTCATAAATGTAAATTGTTGAAATTGGGGAGCAGCTCTTTCCATTTATTCAGATTAAGCTAATTTACATCTTAGTGTGGGATGAACTAAAACAAATTAAGTGAGCAACACTAAGAGTGGGAAAGTGTCAATCTTTTAACATCTAACAAACATGCAAAACAAATATAGACTAAAGGGAAATAACTAAACTGAACAAGTTAGATTATCAGAAGTTTGGACTAGAGGTCCGGTGACATTAGGCAAATCCAGTTATTTTATCTTGTGTATATTTTTAAAACCTCAGTCCTGTATCCCATCAGGAAGAAGTTGAGCAACATTAAAGTTTATTAGTATCTTAATAAAGATATCAGATGATAGTAAAGCTTGATTTTTGAATAACTAGTAGTTTTTTTGTATTGCACATTTTTCAGTTGTTGCTTGACACTGATTTAGATTCTGATCTATGATTTGAAATGGAGCTGTGAGAGTCATGAGGGTTTTTCCTATTGAGCTTTGTAAGGTTATTTCCACACAAACAACATTTAGTCAATGTGTGTTTTTTATTTTCTATTATATACTGTTTGGCAGGCAAACCATTTTGAATGATCAGATATTAATTCATTAACATTTGGCACAGTCACTGATGTCTACGTTAACACTAATCTTGCATTCTGCTGCCAAAAGTAGTATCTACGTATTGCAGGACCATTTGCTTAAATGAGGAAGGTTATATTTAAAGTGAGTTTTTCATTACACAAGATTCAGGCTAAAATTATTTGTTAAGCTTTGTTTTTCGGTGTGATGATGCTTTTTTGGGGGGTACAAAACTTCTGCCTTCCCAACAGGTGTGGATTGCAAGGTGGTAGGGTGATTTATGGTTGTTTATGTGGGTGTAGAAAATGAGCAGAAATAGAATGTATGCTGAGAGTTGAGACAAACATGACAAACTCAACTTGCTATAGCATGCATCTATAAAATACTGCAGATGCTGGAAATCTGAAATAAAAACAAAAAGTGCTGGAAAATACTCAGCAGGTCTGGCAGCATCTGTGGAGAGAGAAGCAAAGTTAACGTTTCAGGTTAGTGAACTTTCATCAGAACCCCATATTTATAAAGTTGACTTCAAAAATCCTGCTTAAATTCCTTTCCACATGAAAGCACATTGCAACGAGAAAGTATTGACACTTGAAAGCAGTTCCAGGTCTGTTGGACACTGCTGGATATAGAGCAAGGGTACTCACTAACCTTTGGTCAAGAATACTGACTTAATAGGCAGCTTCACAGATCCATCATAAAGCTACTCCATATGTTTAATTTAAACCATGCTCATGTATGCATGTATTTTTAAGCATCGCAAGAAATCCAAAAGCACCAAATCATGAATATGATTTTTATTTAGCTTTGGATTCAGTGTGCAGAGTATATTTAACTGCTTTACTGAACTAGATTGTCTATTTGTTTCCATAAAATAGTCATTTCGTTTTTGGTTATAGATCAAGTCTCATCAGCCTTGCACCATGGAACTTCTTCACTCTAGTGCCAAATTGAACAGTTTCCTTCCGACATGTTTTCTGATCTTGTTCTGAAAGATTCATTGCATCTCACAGATAAGTTTTGAAAGCATAACACATAAAATAACGTAATAGCCTGCAGTGGAAATCATTTTGGCAGGTCCTTTTAATGGTATGATGTGCTATGGTGATTTTGCACTAGCCTGCAAGCATGAGACACCCATTAATGTGCTACTTTTGTGCTCAGTCTTAGTTTGATTTTTCCCCTCTGAAGCTATTGAGCCAAACATTGAAGTTATATTTAAATATAGAATTAAAACTGCTTAAATAGAAACTTTTGGACTGGAGGTAGTTTATTTCATGCCAATGTTCTTCACAGAACTAACTGTGGTGCTCTGTATCAAGATGATCTTTTCAAGTACTATAGCCAGGCAGTTCTTCATTTTTAAGTAAACATGATAACTCATGACAGTTACTGATAAATAATTTCAAAATTGGTAATGAGCCAAAAAATCTTGAATGTACAAGAACTATGTAGCCTATGAAACTGATGTTTGAAGCTTCAGCTTGATCGAATTGTGGAATGGTGCACCTTTAGCTTTTATATTAAAGACTTTCTTTAGTGGATGCATTAATCTATTTGCGTTTAAACAGCTATGTATGGACATGCACCTGAAGTGCTGTAACCAAGGCTGTGGACCGGGTGCTGGAAGGTGGAATTAGATTGGGCAACTAGTTTTTCTGGCTGGCATGGACACAACTGGCTGAATGGCCTCCTTCTGTGCTGTAATTTTTCTATGTTTCTATGGTAATAAGGAAATTTAGTGATAATTGATGACATTAGCTGTAAAGGAAACCAAAAGGAAATGTGATGTGGAAATGGTAAAACAATATGTACAAGATTGTTCAGTGATTATTTTCTCACTATACTAGGAAATTTTAAAGTATTTCCTTGTTCTTGCTATGTTTTGGTGTATCTGATGAATACTGTTCATTGTAAGTTTGAAAGTACCTTAGTGAAACTTTTAAGTCAGTTATAGAGCTAAGTCAGTAGTTCCAGAAGATTAAGACATCATTAGTGACGTCAACATGTTTTTGAAACAGAAGCAATTAGCCCTTATACCAGTAACCTTTTATTAAGTTTATTGATTTGTCGCATGGCATTGTGCTACAAATCCTAGAATTTTTATATCTTTGACCACTGTTAGTTTTTAAATTGCATTGTAAATTTGGAATCCATTAAGTGTTTGATAGATACTAAGTAGTGAAGAGGAGAAATGTTAGGCCACTGCTAAAGCATATGTACAGTTCTAGTCACCACATTGCAGGAAGGATGTGATTGCATTAGAGAGGGTACAGAGGAGATTTATGAGGATGTTGCCAGGAATGGAGAATTTTAGCTCTTGGGAAAGATGGGCTGGGGTTGTTTTCTTTGAAACAGGGGAGGCTGAGGAAAGATTTAATTAAGGCATATAAAATTATGAGGGGCCTAGATAGAGTGGCTAGGAAGGACCTAGTTCCCTTGTCAGAGGTCAATAACTGAGGGCATAGATTTCAAGTAATTGGCGAAAGGTTTAGATGGCAATTGAGGAGAGTTCTTTTCACCCAGAGGGGATGGGGATCTGTTGCATAGGTTTGAAAAACTGACCCAGTTAACCTTTGACCGGGCTAGTTTACTTTACCATAGGAAACATCCCAAGGCATTTCACGGATGCAGGACAGATGCTGACCACTGGTAGGAGATGTAATAGAAATGACAAAGTGTAGCTGTAAATGTTACTTTTTAATAAAGGTGCAGAGACCAAAACTGAGGTGACTGGCTCTGGAGCAGGAGGGGTGTGTGCAGGAGCTCAGTTAGAAGACCACAAGACATAATATGGGGCATGGGGTTAGAGGAGGTTGCAGAGGTAGTAGGGTGAGGTGAGACCACAGAGGACTTTGAAATTAGAACAAGAATTCTGAGCTCAGTTCATTGGACAAGGAGCCAGTGGAGCTCAGCAATGGAAGGTTATTGTGTGATGTGGGTGGTGTTGGAGTTGGTCTGGGACAGCATGAGGTAGGCAGACTTTTGGATGTTTGAATTGTCACTTCACCGATCCCTTTTTAAGAGCCTGATTTTAAAAGTCGTCTTTGCATTCATATCGAAATGTAAGTGAAATCAGTTTGATTTAGAGTCATAGTCATTTGCGGCTTAGAAGGAGACCATTCGGCTCATCGAGTCCATGCCAGCTCTCCGCAGAGCAATCCAGTCAGGCTCAATCCCCATAGTCCTGCAAGTTTATTTCCTTCAAGTACCTATCCAACTTTCTTTTGAAATCATTGATTGTCTGCGCTTCCTCCACCCTTGAGTTCCAGGTCATTACCACTCACTGCATAAAAAAGTTCTTGCTCACATCTCCCCTTGCATTACTTCCCAAAACCTTAGATCTATGTTCCCTAGTCCTTGGACCATCAGTTAATGGTCCTTGTCTAACTTATCTAAGCCTGCCATTATCTTGTACACCTTTATCAGATCTCCCCTTAATCTCCTTTGCTCCAGGGAGAACAACCCCAGCTTTTCCAACTTAACCTTGTAACTAAAATTCCCCACACCTGAAATCATTATAGTAAATGTCCTCTGCACCCTCTCAACGACCCTCACATTGTTTCTAAAGTGTGGTGACCAGAATGGGATGCAGTCCTGTAGTTGGGGCCGAAGCAGAGCTTTATAAAGGTTCACCATAACTTCCTTGTATTCGTACTCTATGCCTGTATTAATGAAGCCCAAGATCCCATATGCTTTGCCAACCATTCTCTCAATATGTCCTGTCACCTTCAAAGATTGATGCACCCCCAGGCACAGTCTTTAGAACTGTGCCATTAAGTCTATATTGCCTCATCCTATCCCTTCTGCCAAATGCATCACCTCACACTTGTCTGTATTAAGTTCCATCTGCCACCTCTCTGCCCTTTCTGTTAGTTCATCCTAACTGTTTGATACCAAACTTGGAGGATTGGCAGAAAATTTTGAAATTCTGCTCTGTTCCAAGATCCAAGTCATTCATACATAGCAAAAAAGCAGTCCTAGCCCTGACCCTTGGGGAACACCACTCACTACCATCCTCCAGTCTGAAAAACAACCATTTACAACGACTCACTGTTTTGTCCTTGAGCCAATTTTTTTATCCAATTGGATACTGACCCTCCTATTCCATGAGCTTTAATTTTGTTATCCAGCCTTTTATGTGGTACCTTATCAAACGCTTTCTTAAAATCCATATAAACAACATCCACTGCATTCCCTTCATCAACCTTTTCTGTTACTTCATCAGAAAATTCAATTAGATTAGTCTATGATCTGCCATTTACAAATCCATGATGGTTCTCTTTAATTAACTCAAACCTTTCCTGGTACCTGTTGATTTTTTTTCCCCTTGATTATTGTTTCTGCAACCTTATCTACCACTGATAAACTAACTGGACTGTAGTTAGTTGCTGGGACTGTCTTTACACCCTTTCTTGAATAAGGGTGTCATATTTGCCACTTTCCAATCCTCTAACACCTTCCAGGGAAGATTGAAAGATTATGGCAAGCTCTTCAGTTATCTCCACCTCTGCTTCCTTTAGTAACCTGGGATCTAAGCCATCCAGACCAGATGATTTACCTACCCTAAGCATAGCCTGCCTTTCAGTACCTGTTCCCTCTCAATTTTTACCCTATCCATTGCCTCTACTGTCTCCGCCTCTACTGATATTGTGTCACATTCCTCTTCCTTAGTAAACACCGATACCAAGTACTCATTACATAGTCTAGCCATGCCCTGGGCCTCTAAGCATATAGTACCCTCTTTGTCTCTAATAGGCCCCACTCCAGCTCTTACTACCCTACCTGCTTACTATTTATATGCTGCTGGAAGATTTTTGGGTTCCCTTTTATGTTGACTGCCATTCTATTCTCATATTTGAAATTCTGTATTATCATTGGATTTAAGTTTTCTTGTTCTAAAGAGCTCCAAGTTCCCATTTGCTGTATCATATGAATAAAATCATGATTTAAAATATTTCCGATGTGTATGAATTAACACTTTAGATTTAAGATTGAAAGTAATTTGGGGTTGGAGGTGTCTACAGTTCTCAAGCCTTTTCCTTTACCACATATGCCCAAGCCACTCAGTAATGCTGAAACTGGTTGTTAATTGTTACTGTGTCTTGCATTAGAATACGTGCCTGAGTAATGATTTAGCCGCCTTTCCTGCAGTTACAGCATTTGTAGGGGGATTTCTGTACCTATCTTAAATTTTTATCTTCAATTGCTCCATGAATTTTGGCAAAATTTCATGTGATAAATCAGTTATCTTTGTCTTCGTGCCCCAGTGCAGTAGAGTTATTTAATGATGCATATAGTTTTTTTTCATAGCCTAGTTTGCGCTGTTAGTGGGGTTCAAAATGAAACTTTGATCAGGTAAATGCCTTTATAAGTTGTAAATTGTGAAATTCCTTAAATTCTCTTATCAGATATATAAGTATTTGAGAAGAGGGATGGCATAGATTGTATTTTTTTGGTTGGGATTACAATGAGGTAATTCACGCTGAGTGCAGTCATCACGTGTTATTTTAGTTCTGTAAATATGAATTGAAAATATTTTTCCTGTTTGGGAATAGATTGTGATGTAGTCTTTAGTGATGTATTCTTTTTGTTCAAACACAAGTGAAGCTAATGTTTTCTTCTTTTGTATTGCAGGGTTCATCATATTAAACAGCAGGGAAAATGGGTTCTTTGTCTGTGGTGGACTTTTTGAAATAATTGCACATTGGCACATTTTATCTGCTACTGGATATAAGCGTCTTGTGTTCTGCTTCCAGTTTTGAAAACAGCATGGCAGGTTTTAAACGTGGATATGATGGAAAAATTGCTGGGCTGTATGATTTGGATAAAACATTGGGCAGGGGTCACTTTGCTGTTGTGAAACTTGCACGCCATGTTTTCACTGGAGAAAAAGTAGCGGTGAAAGTCATTGATAAAACAAAACTGGACTCTGTAGCTACAGGGCATTTGTTCCAGGAGGTACGATGCATGAAACTGGTGCAACATCCCAACATTGTCCGTCTGTATGAAGTGATTGACACTCAAACAAAACTTTATCTTATTCTGGAATTGGGAGATGGAGGTGATATGTTTGATTACATCATGAAACATGAAGATGGTCTTAGTGAAGATCTAGCAAAAAAATACTTTGCACAGATAGTGCACGCAATATCTTATTGCCATAAGCTACATGTTGTTCACAGAGACCTGAAGCCAGAAAATGTGGTTTTCTTTGAACAACAAGGAATTGTAAAACTTACAGATTTTGGGTTTAGCAACAAGTTTCAACCTGGAAAGAAGTTAACAACAAGCTGTGGGTCACTTGCATATTCTGCCCCAGAGATTCTGCTTGGAGATGAGTATGATGCGCCTGCAGTAGGTATGTTCGTTTATAAATGTGGGCTTTTGGGATAAGTAACCAATTTATTTTTAGATATAAATGGGATCACTTTTTCATGTTTAGATAACAATGCGAGGTGCTTTAGCTGTCAGTAACTTAAATTGCTGCTAGTTTCTTTTAATTTTGAATTGATACTACATTGACGTGCTTTTTAAAATTTGTCCTGGTTATATATAAACATACAGAAATAGAGGACAGGAAAAGATTCAGACTCAGCCTGACATGATGCAATCCACATCTGCCTACTCCTGCACCCACTCATTCTTCTGAAAGGGAGAAAAACCATGTCCTAATTAAAGAAAAATAACCTCTGGACCCCTCCCCCCCCCACCATAAAATACAATCAAGCAAGCTCCAGTTAACCATGATGACTGATGTCACTGGTGCCACTTATCCCACCTACCTTCCATAACTTGCAAATTCCTTCCACTTGAAGGAACCTGCCCCAGCTCCCTTCTGAAGGCTTGCAGCAAATCCACACTCACCTAACTGTCTTTGTAACCTATACTAATGCCCCCATTCCTCCCATGTCTATCTAACTCAAATAATCTGTCCACATAGGCAGTGTCTTATCCCTTCATTACTTTCAAATTCTCAATTATACCCCTTGAGGTCTAACACTTTTCCTGAGTAAGAAACCCCTAAGCCTGTCCTGATAACTATAGCTCTTAAAACAAAACTTTTTGAACTCTTCGTGGGCTTGAATATTCCTGCCATGTGAAGGGATCAAAACAGATCTAGCTGAACAAAGGCCTTGTACAGGCAAGAACTCTTAACTGTAGTTTTATATTTGATTGTCCTAGCTATGCACCCTAATGTGCTAGTCACTTTCACAGTAGCCTGGTGACTCTGATTATAGACCTACAGTGTTTCAAATCTTTTTCCTGTTCAGTCTTGAACAGGTAATCGTGTATGGCGTATAGCATGGTATTTTCCCAGTCTAACGCACCATTTCGCACTTGCCTACATTGGAAGACATCTGTCGCGCATGGGGCCCATTTCCCCCAATGTGTCTAGGTCCTCTTGCAGACTATTTAATTTGTCTAAGGTACTAACTACTATATGTATCTTTGTGTCATCAGTATGCCTGCATCCAGATTCTTAATAAAAATGAAGAGAAATTGACCTAACGAAGATTCCTGTGGGACTCCACTAGTTCTCTACTCCCCATGCAAAGCTACTACCATTAATAACTACCTTCTGTGAATACAATCATTTTACGATCAAACCCAAGATCTGTCCAGCAATCTCAGAAATTGGAATCGTACTTAGTATCCTATTGTTTGGCACTTTATCAAAAC
This sequence comes from Heterodontus francisci, assembly GCF_036365525.1. NCBI lineage: Eukaryota > Metazoa > Chordata > Chondrichthyes > Heterodontiformes > Heterodontidae > Heterodontus > Heterodontus francisci. The sequence goes on from NC_090375.1 coordinate 194,461,821, forward strand.
CTTTTCTGAAAATCAAGATACACAATGCGCTTTGGACTTTAATCATCTACCAACTGTGTAACTACTTTGAAAAATTTGATCTAATTAGTGAAGCAGGCCATCCTTTTTGAAGCGAGGCTGGATTCTGTAATAGCCCTTGCTCTTTCTATGTGATGCAACGTATTTCTATTAATACCTTCTAGCAACCTACCTAATTGAAGTTAGACTAATGGACCTGTGGTTTCCTGGTTCTGAATTACTGCCCTTCTTAAGCATAGGGACCGTATAAGCACCTCTACTTCTGTTACTGTATAACTTCATAAATATTTTGTATCTGTCAAGCACATTGAGTCTGTGCAGGTACACCACTGAAAGCTAGAGCACAGGTACAAAAAGTAATCAAAGGCTCATGGAATGTTTGCCTTTATCTCAAAGGGTTTGGAGTACAGAAGAGAGGGTTATGCTTCAGTTGTATAGAACCTTGGTCATGTCCTATCTGTGGAGTACTGTGTTTAGGTTTGGGCACCACACCTTTAAAGGGAACAGTGTAAATTCACCAGAATGATACCAGAGCTCAAAGGGTTAAAATATGGACAGTTTGCATAAACCTGCCTTGTTTTCCCATGAATTTAGAAGGATGAGTGGTGGTTTAATCTGTTTAAAATAATTAAGGGATTCATTTGATAGATAGAGACAAATGACTTCCTCTGCTAGCGGGGGGAATCCAAAACAAGGGGACGTAATCTTAAAATTAGACTAAGCCATTCTGGAGTGAAATTGGGAAGCAATTTTTCATACAAAGGATAGTGGAAATCTGGAACTCTCCCCTTCCAAAAGACTGGATGCTGGGTCAATTGAAATTTTGAAGACTGAGATTTGTATTGGGTAAAGATATCAAGGAATATGGAGTAAAAGTGATAAATGGAGTTGGGGTCTTTTTTTTTTCTTTTTTTTTTCTTTTGGGCCTCCTTATCTCGAGAGACAATGGATACGCGCCTGGAGGTGGTCAGTGGTTTGTGAAGCAGCGCCTGGAGTGGCTATAAAGGCCAATTCTGGAGTGACAGGCTCTTCCACAGGTGCTGCAGAGAAATTTGTTTGTTGGGGCTGTTGCACAGTTGGCTCTCCCCTTGCGCCTCTGTCTTTTTTCCTGCCAACTACTAAGTCTCTTCGACTCGCCACAATTTAGCCCTGTCTTTATGGCTGCCCGCCAGCTCTGGCGAATGCTGGCAACTGACTCCCACGACTTGTGATCAATGTCACACGATTTCATGTTGCGTTTGCAGACGTCTTTATAACGGAGACATGGACGGCCGGTGGGTCTGATACCAGTGGCGAGCTCGCTGTACAATGTGTCTTTGGGGATCCTGCCATCTTCCATGCGGCTCACATGGCCAAGCCATCTCAAGCGCCGCTGACTCAGTAGTGTGTATAAGCTGGGGGTGTTGGCCGCTTCAAGGACTTCTGTGTTGGAGATATAGTCCTGCCACCTGATGCCAATTATTCTCCGAAGGCAGCGAAGATGGAATGAATTGAGACGTCGCTCTTGGCTGGCATACGTTGTCCAGGCCTCGCTGCCGTAGAGCAAGGTACTGAGGACACAGGCCTGATTCAGATCACCATAATCTAACTGGTGGAACAGGAGCGAGGGGATGAATGATCTCCTGCTGATTCTGTTGTAGTGGAATAAAGAACACGGGTCTTAACTTTGCTTGCCAGGATTACCTTAGAATAGTGGATGATTTATGCAGAGGAAAGTGAGGCTCAACAGCGCTTGATGTGGTTTAGCATCGTAAAGATTTTATTGTGAACAGGGATATCAAGGAGATGGTATGTGCAGATCCACAGCTACAGAATTATTCCGACAGATGGAGTGCCAAAGGCCAAGCAATCGAAATGCAATTGTTAAGTGACTTGGGGAGTGGAGTGTTTCTCCACTCTTTCTCTCTTTTTCCTCCCCCCCCCCCCCCCCTTCCAGGGTTGGACACCGAAGGACTTGGAAGAGTATAGTGGGACATGGGTGATACAGGATACAAGAAAATTGTTGAAAATGGCCTTGTCTGTGATAGAAACTTAGGCTTAGAGAAACTACATGATATGGTAAGGTCAAGGGATGGCTGTTAATATGGGTAGGAGAGTTTATATGGAGAAATATGTTGAAGAATAACAGAAAATTTAGTGCATCCACGAGAGGTGAGGGCAAGGGAAGCTGAGATGAAAATTGAGATCACGAGGAATGAGGAGTTATTCAAAAAGAAAAATGCTACTGAAGAACGTTCCTCCATTAGGAGCTTGTTTATGATATCGTCAGCCATAGAAACCCGACTCAACATTTTCCCATTTCTATGAAAATAGCTACTGTTTCCCACCAAGCTCCTAAATTAACTATGACATTAGCCCAAGTATGGTAGTCTCGTTGGATCTTAACCCTGGTGCATGTGTTGATATTTGTTGTTGCCAGGGCAGTTTTTGTCTGAAGGTAGTGAGCTGTGCACTTCAATACATCCAAAGCAAGAGAACATACAAACATACGAATTAGGACCAGGAATAGGCAATTTGGCCCATTCGTGCCTGCTCCGCCGTTTAATAAGGTCATGGCTGATCTGCTTGTGGCCTCAACTCCACTTTCCCACCTACTCCTGATGCCCTTCGACTCCCTTGTTGGTCAAGAATTTATCTATCTCTGCCTTAAAAATATTCAATGGCCCTGCCTCTACTCCTCTCTGGGGAAGACAGTTCCAAAGACTCACAACCCTCCAAAAAATTTCTCTTCATCTCCATCTTAAATGGGCGACCCCTTATTTTTAAACTGTGTTCACTAGTACTAATCTCTGCCACAAGGGGAAAAACATTCTTTCAGCATCCACCCTGTCAAGTCCCCTCAGGATCTTATCTATTTCAATGAGATCCCCTCTCATTCTTCTAAACTCCAATGGATATACAATCAACCTGTCCAACCTCTAAGATTTAAGGTAGTTATGGAAAAGGACATAGAGGGACCGGAAATAAAAGTACTGAATTGGGGGAAGGCAGATTTCAATATGATAAAACAGGATCTGGCCAAAGTGGACAGGGAGCAGCTTCTTATAGGAAAGTCTACATCAGACTAGTGGGAGTCATTCAGAAAGGAAATAGTGAGGGTTCAGGTCCAACATGTTCCCGTGAAGGGTAGGACCAACAAATCAAGGGAACCCTGGATGTCCAGGGATATAGAGGATTGGATAAAGAAAAAAAGGAGGCTTATGACAGATTCGCTGTAAACAGCGGAGGCCCTACAGGAGTATAGAAAGTGTAGGGGAGTACTTAAAAGTAATTAGGAGAGTGAAGAAGGGACATGAAAAATCACTGGTGGGCAAGATAAAGGAAAATCCCAAGGCGTTTTATAAGTATGTTAGGGGCAAGAGGATAACCAGGGAAAAAGTGGGGCCCATTAGGGATCAAAGAGACAATCTGTGTGTGGAGCTGGAGGACATGGGTGAGAGTGATTACTTTCCATCTGTGTTCACTATGGAGAGGGACGATGTAGGTGTAGTGATCAGGGAGGGAGATTGTGATATACTTGATCAAATTAGCATTGAAAAGGAGGACTTATTAGCTGTATTAGCAGGCTTAAAGGTGGATAAATCCCCAGGCCCAGATGAGATGTATCCCAGGCTGCTATGTGAGGTAAGGGAGGAGATAGCGGCTCTGACACAAATTTTCAAATCCTCTCTGGCCACAGGAGAGGTACCAGAGAACTGGAGGACAACGAATGTGGTACCATTATTCAAGAAGGGTAGCAGGGATAAACCAGATAATTAGAAGCCTGAGAGTCTAATGTCAATGGTAGGGAAATTATTGGAAAAATTCTGAGAGGCAGGATTATTCTCCATTTGGAGAGGCAGGGATTAATCAGGGATAGTCAGCATGGCTTTGTCGGAGAGATCGTGTCTAAACTTTGATTGAATTTTTCGAGGAGGTGACTAGATGTGTAGATGAGGGTAAAGCAGTTGATGTGGTCGACATGGACTTCAGTAAGGCTTTTGATAAGGTCCCGCATGGGAGATTGGTTAAGAAAGTAAGAGCCCATGGGATCTAGGGTAATTTGGCAAATTGGATCCAAAATTGGCTTAGTGGCAGGTGATGGTCGAGGGTTGTTTTTGGGAATGGAGGACTGTGACCAGTGAGGTACCACAGGGATCGGTGCTGGGACCCTTACTGTTTGTAGTGTACATTAATGATTTAGACATGAATATAGTAGGTATGATCAGTAAGTTCGGCGATGACACGAAGATTGGTGTCGTAAATAGTGAGGAGGAAAGCCTTAGATTACAGGATGATATAGATGAACTGGTAAGATGGGCGGAGCAGTGGCAGATGGAGTTTAATCCTGAGAAGTGTGAGGTGATGCACTTTTGTAGGACTAACAATGCAAGGGAATGTACAATGGATGGTAGGACCCTAGGGAGTACAGAGGGTCAAAGGGACCTTGGGGTGCTTGTCCATAGATCACTGAAGGCAGCAGCACAGGTTGATAAGGTGGTTAGGAAGGCATGTGGGATACTTGCCTTTATTAGCTGAGGCATAGAATATAAGAGCTGGGAGGTATGTTCAAGCTCTATAAAAACGCCACAGCTAGAGTATTGTGTACAGTTCTGATCACCACACTATAGGAAGGATGTGATTGCATTGGAGACGGTGCAGAGGAGATTCACCAGGATGTTGCCTGGGTTGGGGCATTTCAGTTATGAAGACAGACTGGCTAGGCTAGGGTTGTTTTCCTTGGAACGGAGAAGGCTGAGAGGGGACCTGATTGAGGTATACAAAATTATGAGGGGCATTGATGGGATAGATAGGAAGTAACTTTTTCCCTTAGCGGAGGGGTCAGTAACCAGGGGGCATAGATCTAAGGTAAGGGGCAGGAGGTTAGAGGGGAGTTGAGGAAACATTTTTTCACCCAGAGGGTGTTTGGAATCTGGAACACATTGCCTGGAGGGGTGGTAGAGGCAGGAACCCTCACAACATTTAAGTGGTATTTTGATGAACACTTGAAATGCCATAGCGTACAAGGCTACGGGCCAAGTGCTGGAAAATGGGATTAGATCGTATGGGTGCTTTGATGGTCGGCGCAGGCGTGTTGGGCCAAAGGGCCTGTTTCTGTGCTGTAAAACTCTGACTCCAACCTTTCCTCTTAAGATAACCAACACCCCCCCCCCCCCACCCCATTCCCAGGTATCAGTTGAGTGAACCTTCTCTGCACTGCCTCTAACGCATTTATATCCTTAAGTAAGGAGACCAAAACTGTACACAGCACTCCAGATGTGGTCTCACCAATACTCTATACAACTGTAGCAAAACATCCCTACTTTTATATTCCATTGCAATAAACGACAACATTCCATTTGCCTTCCCAATCACTTGCTATATCTGCATACCAGCCTTTTGTGATTTATGTACCAGGACACCCAGATCCCTCTGTACCTCAGAGTTCTGCAATCTCTTTCCATTTAAATAATATGCTGCTTCACTATTTTTCCTGCCGAAGTGGATAGCTTCACATTTTCCCACATTATGCTCCATTTGCCAAATTTTTGCCCACTCACTTAACCTACCTACATCCCTTTTCAGACTCCATGTCCTCTTCACAACTTACTTTTCTACCTATTTTTGTAACATCAAATTTAGCAACCATACGTTTGGTCCTTTCATCCAAGCCATCAATATAGATTAAAGGCCTGCTCAGGTATACAATTTAAACCTGACCCGGGCCCAAGTCCTTTGGTTTTTTTCTCATGCCCGACCTGACCTGACTCGATTACCGGAAATTAATGACGCTTACTTTTCCCTTTCCCTCCCTGACCAAAAGGCAGCACTGCCACTGTGTCCGACCCGAGCCCAAATGCCAGTCCCGGAAGAGCGGCCCGGCCTGACCTGACCCAAACCCAACACGTGACGTCGGGTCCCGTTGGGTAGCCATGCTCTAATATAAATTGTAAATAGCTGTGGCCCCAGCACTGATCCCTGTGGAACTCCACTGGTTACAACTTGCCAACCCAAAAAAGACCCATTTAGCCCTACTCTCTGCTTCCTGTTAACATGGATAAAGGCCTGGTTGGCTAATATGTCACCCCCTACACCATGAGCTCTTATTTTGATGTGGCACCTTGTCAAATGCCTTCTGGGAATCCAAGTACTCCTCATCCACAGGTTCCCCTTTATCCACGTTGTTTGTTATTTTGTGAAAGAACTCCAATTAATTAGTCAAACATGATTTCCCTTTCATAAAATGATGTTGACTGCCTGATTACATTGAGATTTTCTAAGTTCCCCACTATAACCTCCTTAATAATATATTCCAGCATTTTTCCTATGACATGTGTTAAGCTAACTGGCCTGTAGTTTCCTGCTTTCTGTCTCCTTCCTTTCTTGAATGGAGGAGTCGCATTTGCTATTTTCCAATCTGATAGGACCTTTCCAGAATCTAGGGAATTTTGGAAAATTAAAACCAATGCATCTACTATCTCAGCAGACACTTCTTTTAGGACCCTACGATGAAGTCCATCAGGACCTGAGGACTTGTTAGATTTCAGTTCTAATAATTTTTTCAGTACCCATTCCCCGGTGATTGTTTTAAGAGATTATTTTGTAAGAGAGCAACTGGATTTTATCTTCCTCTGAACAGAAGAGATTCAGTGGGATGTGGGGCAGGGGTGGTGGTGGGGAGAAAAGACTTTCAGGAATTCACCTAGGAACACTGGAGGTGTGTTTGGCTGGAATGTTGAGCCAGTACCCATCTCATTTCAGAAAAATTCTAGGATTTTCTTTTTGGTGATCCAGCCATAGGCATGCTTGGGAAGAGCAAAGATGCCATATTTCTGCAATGTTACAATTATCCCCTGTGTGGCTGATGGTAAAGCAGAAAGGGGAAGTTTTCCTCTGGGCTCTTGTAGGATCCAGTCTGATTACTGCTCTATCCTTGATTATTTTGTATTACGATCAGACACATGTCACCACACATGTAGAGCCATACTTTTATATGTAGGTCACTCTCTGAATCTTGCATCTGTTTAACTCTAATGACTGTTTTATGTGCTAACCAGAGGGCACTTTGTTTGGACAATTTGTCCAGTTCTTTTGTTGGTTTAGTAGATCATAAGCACAACCACAGATAGTCCTGACCAGGAATGTAAAACCTAAAGATTTGTAATTCATTTGTGCACTTTCCATTTCTCATTAGCATGTAATAGAAGTTAGTGAATCTGTGAGTGCTATACAGCGTATAGGTAAGTGAGTTCTTGGGTATGGAAGAACAAGGATGATTTCTGGGCCTTGTGAGGAGAGAGGCATGATGCTAAGTCTGTTTTCATTAGAGAAAGAAGATTCAGGTGGGATCATGACGCTAGATAGATATCTAATTGGAAATGAAAGTTCTAGGAATTATATGATCAACTACACCACATCATATGATTTCCATGGATTTTTGAGTGGGAGACGTATTCCTGTCATTGGACAATGAAGTGCCCAGTCTGAGAGATAGCTGTGTCTATCACCCAGTATGCTTTCAAGCCTTGGTTACCAACTTTGTATTTGATCCTGAAAGATTAGGTTATTTCAAAATCCAAAGACTGCTTTAAAAACTATCCAGGGAATATCCGTATTCAGATTTATGTAGGTGTGTCTGCTTAGCAAATAAACCAGCTCTCCTCTATCAAATAGCCTGCACTTTGGGTCAAACCTGCTCTTGATCGGGTAGTCTAGCTTGAAACCAATCATCTGTTTTATTAATTAGCCTGTTGCATCCTTGTTGCTTTCTCATGATCTGATAGCCTAAAATAATTTTATGACCCATGTGTTGCCTCGCCCCTCATTTCCTTCCCTGTTTATCTGATGGGTCAGTGAAAACCATGTGGCATGGGAATGGGCTGTTGGGATTTCTTGCAGTAGTTGTGAAAGCTCTTGCACCTTGCCTCTCACTGGCTAAGTGCCACCCTCAAACTTACTAGTGTGAGGTCCAGATGCAGCATTTGAGGCACAGTATTTGATCTTCGCGTGTACCCTCCCCCTCCCCCCTCATCCAGAATTAAAAATATTGAATGTAGTACTCTGCTTGTAGTTATCTGATGTAATCTGGAAGGAGAAGGAGCCTTGCACTTTGCTGCCTTACTGGATGCCACATTAGCGCGCTCCCAGTTGAGCTTCCTGCTTGGTTCCTCTTATCTAGCATTGATTTCAGGTAAAATAATGGAGAAATAGGCTGAGTCGGCCTCGGGAAGATCCACTAGTTTTTTGTTGTTGAATACATCTCATTTCTATCTTTGATTAAACTTGATCCTAAAGCAGTTGCGGTGTGCCCACTTGTACAGCCATTCTATTACAAAGGTTCAAGGAGATTACTTGCTGCACATTCATTTCGTAAAAGAGGATTTTATGTCTCTAAAGCAGTGCTGTCCAATCGTAATTGCTAACTAGCCACAGGTGTTGCTATGGCAGGCAAGTTTACTTATATATTTATTTAACATATCTACCACTATGCAGTCGGCAAGGAAGTAAAGTACCCACATTGGTCAGAAACACCCTCTAATTTTATTTTGTATTATTTTACAAACGCATGCACATAAAGGTTAAAGGGCACATATATACACCTTGTGGATGAATATTAATCACACCCAGTAATGATGTCTGTTAATCTCTTATTTTCTTTACTTAATCAGAGATATAATTAGCTACATTTGGATTCCCAGTTTGCCACACACAGCTAGTGTGTTTACACCTTTTTCTATTTTTATTTAATTAACAGCATCTGCAACATTTTGCTTTTAACTTAACTTTATGGAACTGTGCATTTGGCTGCTGCAAATAGGAATGAAGGCACACTCATTAGTTCCTTTGGCTCAATTTTTGCAGTGAATAGTTGAGCCATACAAATTGAAATGTTGCAGGTTTGATCACAAACAGATTATCTGGTCATTATTATCACATTTCTGTTTGTGGGAGCTTGCTGTGTGCAAATTGGCAGCTGTGTTTCTTGCATTACACCAGTGACTACATTTCAGAAGTACTTTATTGATTGTAAAGCACTTTGGAACGTCAGCATGGAAGGTGCTATATAGCTGCAAGTCTTTTTTACCTGTTAAATTAGCTGATCTCAGCCAGTGCCACTGTAGGGCACTTAAAGTAGGAGGGTAAAATTCTTCTGATTGCTATTTGGTAACACTTGATAGTGCATGGGCAAACTTCAGTTTTGAACACAACTTGCCTCTGTTCTCCACTGTCAAACAGTCTACCAACAATTACTGAGAAGGCACCTGCTGGAGTATGGCATCAATCAGGACTAGAGATAAAAGATGTAGGCAAGGAAGAAATTTGATTAAAACTGTTTTTTAAAAGCATTTTCTTATTCAAAGGCGATGTTATTGTCCAATATGCATGAGTGAATTACAAAATCTTATAATTGAGTAAATTCACTTACATATCTGCAAGAGCCGCCTCCTTCAGAACACAGGAGTTCCACAGCATGTAACTTTTGTTTCTCTGTTGCAAAATACCATATTTGAGGTATTGTTAGAGGTGTGGTTGGAATGTACTACAGGTATGTTTGTTAGTGATAGGTTGGCTGCAATAAACATGAGTCAGTACTTGTGCTGTATGACTGTTCTGACTTGTTAAAATGCCATGGGTGTTTCTGAGTACATACCTGAGAATGAAAGAATACTGAATACAGTCAATGTAACCGGTTATCCTATATTCTGAAAATATTGTTCAAAATCTTTGCATTTAGAGAAATTAATTGGTTCTGATCTTGGTATACAGTGCTCAATTTTTAACATCAGATATAATAGTGACTGTTTAAGCTTGTAAGCTTAATTGTCAGCATTAAGCACTCGCAGATCAAATATAGCATAGTTGGGTGTGGGGTATAACTCCTTGTACTCTGTCCCAACACTGTACCTGAGTCCTTTAGCTTAAAAGGTCATACATTACATTAGCTATCCTGTACTTCTGAGTCAGATTGGCAATTAGTGTCAGTTACACAGCGGATTGAATTTAAATAGCAAAACTCATTGGGCTCTTACAGACTACTGATTGAGGAGATTTTCATCCCATCAGTCTGGACTGGAATCAAGCTAAGGTCTCAGCAGTAAAAGCTCATTGTGTACAGCATTTCACCTTGCAATCCACTGGAGCGCAACGTAAAGACCACTGTTTAGTGGATTTCCAAAGCAGGTAACCAGAAACACTACTGATTTAAAATAATATCAGAAAATGCTGGAAATACTCAGGTCAGGCAGCATCTGTGGAGAGAGAAACAGCGTTAACGTTTCAGGTCGATGACCTTTCATCAGAAACACTGATTTTGCTTTCCCATTACTTTAAAAACTGTGAATAATTTGTCATCCTGCCCTCAAGAAGGTATATTTGCATTAAAAAGAGTACAGAAAAATCTGTATTGGATCTTAAGGGAGAAGTGCTATGAAGAAAGTTTAGAAAAGGAAGATAAGAGTGTGATATCTAAATTAAAGCACATGATCAGCATGACACCTTTGTGTCAAGGGGTACAGTATCATAGTGGTTATGCTACTGGGCTAGTCATCCAGAGGCCTGGACTAATGATCCAGAGAGGTGAGTTCAAATCCCATCATGGCAGGTGGCAAATTTAAATTCAGTTAATCAAATAAATCTGGAATTTAAAAAAAAATCTAGCATCAGTAATGTTGACCATGGAACTACTGGAATGTTGTAAAACTTACTGGGTTACTAATGTCCTTCAGGGAAGGGAATCTGCTGTCCTTACCTAATCTGATTTGTGACTCCAGACCCACAGCAATGTGGCTGATTCTTAACTGTCCTCTGAAATGGTTCAGCAAGCCACTCATTTATATTGGGATAGGCAATAAATGCTGGCCTTGCCAGTAACATGCGCATCCCATGGATGAATTTTTAAAAAACTGTCTCTGCATGCCTTTGGATTTGATGAAATTGTCTCAAATCTTTTTGTTTTGACCTTTTTAAGGATTGTTAAATTCCAGTGTTGTGTGGCAGTTACGGTGCCATTCCGCAGAGTAGATTGCAAGATACTTCCCACAAATATTTTGACCTAACCAATCTAAATGACTCCAGGAGGAACAACATGCCTTTTACCATGTGGATTTCTGAATTTGTAGCATGTGGAATTTGTGAATTTTTAGCTGTTTTCAGCACATGTTGAAGTTGCATCAATATAAGATGCACTAAACCCACTTCCCTTGAGGCAGGTAACACATAGCTGAATCCTTCACTTTGTCTTATTTCTTTTTGAGCCCAAGACAATTTGATGTCTGGTTTCCTCCTTTTTCCTTGAAACCTAATCTTTATTTGGACAAAAGAAAGATGGAAATATTTGATTCAGCTCAGACCTGATCAAGATCATGAGTGCTTGGAGAAGTGAAAGGTCTATTGGCAATACCAGTAGAATGATGGCCAAGACACTAGCACATTCAAGTGAATGATCTATGCCTCTGTAACAAGTATCTAGTGCTTCTTCACTGTATGAGTACCTTTTGGGTATGTGTTATTAAGACTGTTCCTTGGCTATATCTGGAATGCCTCAGTCTTAGAGCTGTAAACAAGTACATCAAATGGTTTAAATATACAAGCTGCACTTGTGTCTCAGCAACACAATATAAAAGATTTCCACTTTATTCCTTTCCGTTATGGACATTTTAACTTGTCTTCTGCCCTTCCCTACCTCTTGGACTTTCGAATGCCTTTCCATTGCCTGATTGAGGCATTCTTTCTATATCATTAAATCTCTTTTGGGCCTCCTTATCTCGAGAGACAATGGATACGCGCCTGGAGGTGGTCAGTGGTTTGTGAAGCAGCGCCTGGAGAAATACAGTTATGTGTTTTATATATATTTCAGGCTGTTAAGCTCATTAATTGCTACATTTTGATAATAGCTAACATAACTGACTTCAGACTGATCTCTTTTTATCCCTCTATCTTTACTTTGTTCAGTCCTATAAAAGGATTCATTTATTTCCCAGTTTCCAGTTCTAACTAAGGATCCACGCCAGAAATATTAACCTATTTCCCTTCCTCTTTACAGATGCGAACAGGCCTATGTACTTCCAGAATTCTCAGTTTTTAATCCTGAACATTTTAAAAATGAGATTAACTCATGCAGTTAGTGCTAACGATCTAAACTAGAATCCAAACTTAATAAACCTCATCCATTAGTGGCTAGCTCCCTGAGTTTATACAAGTGTCAAATTGTTTTAGCATGCAAAACAGAGATAAGTGGGTAAATTTAACCTAACCAGCCTCAGAAACTGACTCAATTGAATTGGAAGGTGAACAATTGAATTGGCCCCCATTTGGCCCTCATTAAAACATAAAATTCTTAAGAGTTTTGACAGTACAGATGGTGGGCAAATAATTCCCCTGGTTGGGGGTGTTTAGGACGAGAGATCACAGTCAGAATAAGGGGTTGGCCATCTAGGACTAAGATGAGGAGAAATTTCTGAACTCGAAGGGTTGTGAACCTTTGGAATTCTCTACCCCAGTTGAATATATTCAAGATGGAGATTGACAGATTTTTGAACTCGGAATTGTGGGATATAGGGAAAGTGCAGGAAGTTGAATTTGAGGTAGAAGATTGGTCATGATCTTACTGAATGACAGAGCAGGCTTGAAGAGTCGAATGGCCTACCCCTATTCCTAGTTCTTACGTTTTACACCCTGCTGATTTTTGCTTTCCATTTGAAGTCAATAGGAAGTAAAATCGGGGGTGGGGTGGGAGTGGTTGCAAGTGGAGATGTAAAATGGGAAGCGCATCTGGTCCTGTCAGTTTCCTCCTTGGGGCAGGTTAAAATTGCCCGAATGTGTAGTTTAAATAAAAAACTGGCATTTATGTGGTGCTTTATGTCTTTGCTTTATGTCTTTGCGACATCCCGAAGTTCTTTACATCCAGTGCAGTCACTGTTGTCAGTTGATCAATATGGCAGCCAATTTGCAGAGGGATATTGGCCAGGACATTCTGGCATTTTTTATGCCCATCTGAGCAGCCAGATGAAGCCTCAGTTTAACATCTCATTTGAGACGGCACCTTCAACAGTACAGCACTCCGAGTACTGCACAGACATGTCAGCTGAAATTGTATGTTCAAGTCTATAGTAAAGATTCACCCCACAGCTTTCTGACTTGGGAGATGGGAGTGCTACTAACTGAGCTAAGCTGAGAGCTTCTGAAATGAGTAATTAGTATTGATAGTTTGCTTTGAAGAAGAGATGTCTTTACCAGCTAGATTGACATTATTGCCTATTTGAGTTGACAGTCTGATTTAGGAGATTTTTCCCCACTTGAAGGAATAAGAGGCTTAAGTATACAGCTGATTCCAATGCTTTTGATAAACCTTGAAAATGTTATAAAACATTATAAATGAGGGATTTTTGTTGGTTGCATAATCAGCTAAATCAGTACTGAGGCAATACCAATATCAAATGGATGCCTTACTTGAGGTTTCTGTGACACTATTGTTTTATTTCCTTTCAAAGGCATCACTGTGTATCTCAGTTCAGGGCATCACATGTCAGTCTCACAGGTCTGATGGGTAAAAGTTAATGATTGACTGTCTGAAATAAGCACGTGTCTATGAAGTTACCAATTGAGTAACTGATTCACTAAATGTGAATGAGTCAAAAAATAGCAAATTACCAGTGGGCACATGTGAACAGCAGAAAACTGAGCAATGAAATCTCTTGTTTTTCAAAGCTACTATTCATGAATTGGCAAGTGCCATAAAACTGCTCAAATATTTTGTGCAATCTGGGGTAGGCCCTAGTTATTTTGTACAAAGTGGCATGTGCGGTTCAACATTTCGGTGGCACAAGCTGTGGAAGGATTTGTAAATGTGGATCAGGCATTTTGAAATCAATACTGTGGTGCATACCAAGCTCGCCAAGATCAGGGGTGATTTACTAAGTACCAATGCCCCACCCCACTGATAACTAACCTGTCCATAACATTCTGAAATTTACAAATTCTGTCTGCATCCATGTGACTTTGGAGTTCAGGACAGTTGCTGATGGGTCTCATGCTGCCATTCTTCAAAACAGGCTAAATATTGTACTGCAGGTTGGTAGCTCTTGTTCATGGAAGTGAAGGAAGGGTGAACTGCATGTACTTTATACAGTTGCTACATTCTCTCTATGCAATCCCCTCATTTCCTTTTCATCTGGAAATTATAGGGGAGTAACTGTTATGCGGGAATACCACCAGTTACTTCAGTGAGTTGCAAAACTAATTGGCTTAAGAGAATTGGTAGTTTGAACCTTGAGATCAAAGCCTGTGTGAGAAAAGGGTTATCACAGAAACGGTGGTTCGATTTCTTGTACTGGGTCCACTTGAATGGTGGAAAATCTTGTGACAGTACAATTGTGTAAGATTTTATTTTTTAAAATTTGATTTCTATCTGAAGAGTGCATCTTGAACTATCATGAAGTATTGATGGTTACAGATCTGTGGTACTGGTGGTGGTAACAGGGGGAGCAGTTTTTCTGAACTAATTTGTCTCTGTCCTTAACTTTAAACACACGTCTGTCATAAAAATGATTGAGAACTTCTGTTCTTAATTGGGAACAGTGGTGATTACTGTTAGAGCAACTTCACAATGTTTGCAATTGCAAAGGAATATGTAAATATGTATCAGGGCAAATATTACACAGATGAAAGTGTAGAATTCTTGAACTTGAACATCAGAATCTGAACATCAGCATCCAAACATCTGTAGGAACATGGTTCTGTTTTCTAAATGTAGCTTTACAGTTTTACATCGTGCAGACTGTTTTACTTTGAGTTTTTTGATGAGGTAAGTTGAGGGTAATGTGGTTGATGTGTTCATGAACTTCCAAAAGGCATTTGATAAAGAACCACCTAATAGACTTGCCAGCAAAGTTGAAGCCTGTGGAGTAAAAGGGTCAGGGGCAGCTTGGATATGAAGTTGGCTGAGTGCCAGGAAATAGTGGTGAATGATTGTTTTTTTGGACAGGAGAAAGATATACAGTGGATTTCCCCTGAGATCGACACCAGGACCACTGCTTTTCTTGATCTATATTAATGACCTAGTCTTGGTGTACAGGGCACAATTTCAAAATTTACAAATGACGCAAAACTTGGAAGTGTTCTGAACTGTGAGGAGGATAGTGATAGATTTCAAGAGGACATAGACTGGTTGGTGGAATGGATGGACATGTGGCAGATGGAATTTAATGCAGAGAAGTGTGAAGTGATACGTTTTGGTAGGAAGAACGAGGGGAGGCAATATAAAATAAAGGTGCAATTCTAAAGGGGGCACAGAACAGGGGGACCTGGGGGTATCTATACACAAATCGTTGAAGGTGGCAGGGAAAGTTGAGAACGTGGTTCAAAGGCATATGGGATCCTGGGCTTTATAAATAAAGGCAAAGAGTATAAAAGCGAGGAGGTTATAATGAGCCTTTATAAAATGCTGGTTCGGCCTCAACTGGAGTATTGTGTCCAATTCTGGGCACTGCACTTTAGGAAGGATGCAAAGGTTTTTGAGAGTGTGTGGAAAGCATTTATGAGGATAGTTCCAAGGCTGAGGGACTTCAGTTGCATGGATAGTTTGGAGAAGGTTGAGAGGAGATTTGATAGAGGTGTTCAAAATAATGAGGGGTCTAGACAGAATAGAGAGCAATTGCTCCTATTGGCAGAGGGGTCGAGAACCAGAGAATACTGATTTAAAGTGATTTGCACAAGAAGCAATGGTGACATGAGGAAAAACTTTACGCAGCGAGTGATTAGGATCTAGAATGCATTGCCTGAGTGTGTGGTGGAGGTAGATTCAATTGTGGCTTTCAAAAGGGAATTGGATAAGCACCTGAAGAGAAAAATAATTTGCAGGTCTATGGGGAAAGAGCGAGGGAGTGGAACGAGCTGAGTTGCTCTTGCAGCGAGCCGGCACAGACAAGACTGACCGAATGGCGGCCTCCATTGCTGTAACCATTCCATGATTCTGTGTTTTAAGGGTTTCCCCCTTCCCTGCCTTTTTCAGATATCTGGAGCCTGGGAGTTATACTTTTCATGTTGGTATGTGGCCAACCTCCATTTCAAGAGGCAAATGACAGCGAGACTCTTACCATGATCATGGACTGCAAATATACAGTGCCATCCCGTGTCTCCAAACAATGCAAGGAGTAAGTGGAAACATCATTCCTATCAACCTTGTGTTTTAATACTCACTGTTTCTGTACAACCTTTAATATTTCTAAGTAATGTAAATGTATTTAACAATAAGGTTTCTGTATTCAGAACAGCTGTACCTGACACATTAAGTATGTATAAGATCCATAGAGGTTCCAAGATGGTCATTTAGGGGAAAATAAGAATGTATGATGCCAACTAGACGTGATTAATTATATCTCTTTGTAACTTTATGTCCCATTTATAAAATAGGACCTTGGATTCACAGGCAGGTTTGGATGAATCAATCCATTTTATATTGTAATCTGTAAGTTTCTAAACTCCAAAGTAGGCAGACATGCCACAGATCTTGATCTGAACCTGGGCTGGAGGCTGTGAAGATGTGGGAGATGACTCCCACATTCTGTCCACACACACCACTGCTCCTGTCCTTCCATGCACCTTAAACATTCACTCCCTCCACCACAGGCACAGAGTGGCAGCTGTGTGTACCATCTACAAAATGCACTGCAGCAACTCACCAAGGCTCCTTCGACAGAACCTTCGAAACCCACGACCTCTTTCACCTAGAAGGAAGAGGGCAGCAGACACTTGGGAACACCACCACATGCAAGCTCCCCTCCAAGCTACATACCATCCTGACTTGGAAATATATTGCAGTTGCTTTACTGTCGCTGGATCAAAATTCTGGAACTCCCTCCCTTACAGAAATGGACCACGAAGATGTTTTATCAGTACATTAAGAGCAAGAGGATTACTAAGGAAAAGATAGAGCCTATCAGATGTACAAGGGAACTTATGTGTGGATGCAGAAGATGTGGGCAGGGTTCTTATTGAGTTTTTTGTCCCTGATTTCACAAAGGAGAGGGTTGATGTAGACATTGTTGTCAAAGAGGAGGAGTATAAAATATTAGATACGATGAGCATAATGAGAGAGGAAGTACTAAAGGGTCCGACATGACATCTGTGAAAGTGGATAAATCGCCAGGGCCAGATGGATTGCATCCCAGGTTGTTGAAAGGAAGCCAGGGAGGAAATGGCGGATGCTCTGAGAATCATCTTCAAATCCTTACTGATACAGGAGAGGTGCCAGGCGATTGGAGATCTGCGAATGTTGTACCATTGTTTAAAAAGGGTGCGAGGGATAGGCCAAATAATTATAGGCCAGTCAGTCTGACCTCAGTGGTGGGTAAATTGTTTCTATTCTGAGGGACAGGATAAACTGCCACTTAGAAAGGCACGGATTAATCGGGGATAATCAGCATGGATTTGTTAAGGGAAGACCATGTCTTACTAACTTAATTGAGTTTTTTGAGGAAGTAACAAGAAGGATTGATGAGGGTAGTGCAGTGGATGTGGCCTACATGGACTTCATTAAGGCATTTGACAAGGTCACACATGGCAGACTGGTCAGTAAAATGAAAGCCCATGAGATACAGGGGAAATGTGGCAGGTTGGATCCAGAATTGGCTCAGGGACAGGAAACGAAGGGTAGTAGTCGACAAATGTTTTTGTGAATGGAAAGCTGTGTCCAGTGGTGTTTCACAGGCCTCAGTGTTGGGTCCCTTGCTGTTTTAGTTTTTTTTAGTTTGAGATACAGCACTGAAACAGGTCCTTCGGCCCACCGAGTCTGTGCCGACCATCAACCACCCATTTATACTAATCCTACACTAATTCCATATTCCTACCACATCCCCACCTGTCCCTATATTTCCCTACCACGTACCTATACTAGGGGCAATTGCTAATGGCCAATTTACCTATCAACCTGCAAGTCTTTGGCATGTGGGAGGAAACCGGAGCGCCCTGAGGAAACCCACGCAAACACAGGGAGAACTTGCAAACTCCACACAGGCAGTACCCAGAATTGAACCCGGGTCACTGGAGCTGTGAGGCTGCGGTGCTAACCACTGCACCACTGTGTTTGTGGTATAAATGATTTGGACTTAAATGTGGGAGGAATGTTTGGGAAATGTGCTGATGACGCAAAAATTGGCCGTGTAGTTGATAGTGAGGAGGCTAGCCGTAGACTCCAGAAAGATATTCATGGTTTGGTTGAGTGGATGGAAAAGTGGCAAATGGAATTCAATCCAGAGAAGTGTGAGGTAATACACAATAAATGGGAGGATATTGAGAGGGGTAGAGGAAGTGAGAGACCTTGGAGTGCATGTCCACAGGTCCCTGAAGGTGGCAGGACAGGTAGATAGAGTGGTGAAGAAGACATATGGAATGCTTTCCTTTATTGGCCGAGGTATAGAATTCAAAAGCAGGGATGTAATGCTGGAACTGTATAAAAAGATGATTAGGCCACAGTTGGAGTATTGTGTACAGTTCTGGTCACCACATTGCAGAAAGGACATAATTGCTCTGGAAAGAGTACAGAGGAGATTTCCAAGAATGTTGCCAGGGCTCGAAAGTTGCAGCTATGAGGAAAGATTTTGGATAGGCTAGGGTTGTTTTCCTTGGAACAGAGGAGGCTGAGGGTGATTTAATTGAGGTGTACGAAGTTAAGAGGGGCCTAAACAGAGTAGACAGGAAGGACCTGTTTCCCCTAGCAGAGAGGTCAATTATCGGGGGCACAGATTTAAGGTGATTGGTAGTAGGATTAGAGGGCACATGAGGAAAAACTGTTTCACCCGGAGGGTGTTGGGTGTCTGGAATTCATTGACCGGAATGGTGGTGGAGGCAGAAACCCTCAATTCTTTTAAAAGGTATCTGGACATGCACCTGAAGTGCTGTAACCGGCAAGGCTATGGACCAGGTGCTGGGAGGTGGGATTAGATTGGGCAGCTAGTTTTTTTAGCTGGCACAGACACGATGGGCTGAATGGCCTCCTGTGTTGTAATTTTTCTATGGTAACACTTTTTTCTGGTGTTCTGTCCTCATCAGAATCTTGAGTTTAGTTGGAAAACTCCATTTTTAATCAATCCTAACATTTGGTATTTTCTGTTCAATGATATCCCTGTGTTAAGCTGCATAACAGCAGCGCACCAAGTTTACCATTTTAAAAAGTGCTAGACTTATCAAACTCTGTCCTTTACTCACAGTGCTATTTCCTTGTCCTGTTCCTCTATCCAGTTTAATTTTATTGTTTAGGTTTGGCCTATCTTTTTATGTATTTATTCCATAAAGAGGGTCTTCTTGAGCATTCCTTACATTTAGTTCCATTTTCAGGCCCAACTACAGTGCTGCTCAATGTTTGGGTATTCCCATTACCTCAGATAAGTCATAGGCAATGATTCTGAAAGCTTTCAGAACACAAAATTAAAAAGACTATTTTCTGTGACTTTCCGACAGTCTTATTAATCGGATGCTGCAGAGAGATCCAAAACGAAGAGCCTCACTGGAAGAGATTGAGAATCACCCCTGGCTACTGGGAATTGACCCTTCGCCTGCAACCAAGTGCAACATACCTCTTGTCTCTTACAAGAACCTCTCCGAGGAGGAGCACAATGGCATTATCCAGCGGATGGTGCTTGGTGAAATAGCAGACCGAGAAACCATTATTGAGTAAGTGTAGAGAAAGCCTGGGGAATAAGACACAAGTCTGTATCAATACTGGCTTTGTTTTTTGAAGGGTATCATGGATACTTTGTTTACAATACTTTCACTGTCTAATTTCTAGCATTCATGGGTTTAACACTTGCATCACACAACTCCAGTTTATGAATTACCTATTTATTTCTGAAAATGTCTTAAGACTTTGATCAAAAGGTATTGAGATGCAAGTCGCAGCAAAAATGTACTTAAATGCATTGCATCAGAATATTATTATTACAGTTGAAATTGTGGGAGAGTTGGTTAGATAGAAATTATGCCACTAACAATTTTAACAACTTTAATTACCAGCATTCACTGCTGAATAGAGATGAAGAAATAGAACTAGAGAGGAGCATTGAGTCACAAAAATATAGTGGGTGGAGAAGGGAAACTTCATTGACTTCCTAAAATTGAGAATAACTTTCAGGTCCGCACTTGAAAAGTTGTTGGCTTCCATCGAATATCCTTAACCGATTTGTCAGTTCAGTACCTATTTCTGAAACGCTGATTTAATTACTAAGTCAGCTTATTCATGACTAAGATGAGGAGGTGAAATTAGATTATAGAAGTATCTGTTGGCTCTCCCATTTTCCCCAAAAGTAAGAGTTGGTTTTATTTCAAATGCAACGGTTGCAAGAAAATAAATAAATGAAAAATAATGTATGTGTTTAACAGATCTTTCATAGTTTTGTTCAGAGGTAAGTGGGGGATCCTAAAAGTTTTATGACAGTAGTTGTTATATTATGTAATACACTATAGCATTATGCTGCTATGGTGATGTAGTCCCTTGAAGGCAAAAGTTTTAATTTTGAAGTAAGTACCGCTTAAGGTTACTGAGCTTAATTACTTAGTTCAGAACCGTTGCAATTTGGCATGTGCTTGTTGGGTTCAGGATGTAACCTAGAAGCTGCCTTTTAAGATTATTGTACGTTTTGTATTGTGACGGACACAAAAATAGATGGGAGGGCATGTTGTGATGAGGACACAAAGAATCTGCAAAGGGATATAGATAGGTTAAGTGAGTGGGCAAAAACTTGGCAAATGGAGTTCAATGTGGGGAAAGTGTGAGGTCATCCACTTTGGTAGGAAGAATAAAAAGGCAGATTATTATTTAGATGGAGAAAGATTACAAAATACTGCAGTACCGAGGGATCTGGGTGTTCTTGTACATGAAACATAAAAAGTTAGCATGCAGGTGCAGCAAGTAATTAGGAAGGTAAATGGACTTTTGACCTTTAATGCTGGGGGAGTTAGAGTTTGAAAGTAGGGAAGTCTTGTTACAACTGTACAGGGTGTTGGTGAGACCACACCCGGAGTACTGCGTACAGTTTTGGTCCCCGTATTTAAGGAAGGATATACTAGCATTGGAGGCAGTTCAGAAAGGGTTCACTGGGCTGATTCCTGGGATGAAGGGGTTATCAAGAATAGCTAAATAGGTTAGGCCTTTATTCATTGGAGTTTAGAAGAATGAGAGGTGATCTTATTGAAACATATAAGATTTTAAGGGGGCTTGACGGGATAGATGTTCAGAATATGTTTCCACTAGTGGGGGAATCTTGAACTGTGGACATAGTTACAGAATAAGGGGTCACACATTTAAAACTGAGATGCAAAGGAATTTCTTCTCTGAGGGTGGTGAATCGCTGGAATTTTCTACCTCAGAGTTGTGGAGGCTAGGTCACTAAATGTATTTAAGGAGGAGGTAGATAGATTTTTGAAATCTCGGGGAGTCGAGGGTTATGCACAGCAGGCCCGAAAGAGGAGTTGAGGCCTGGGACAGATCAGCCATGATCTTATTGAATGGCGGGACAGGCTTGAGGGGCTGAATGGCCTACTCCTCCTATTATGTTTGTAACAAAATGTGATTTCTAGAATATTAAATCTGTGGACAGACATGCATGCTGTATAAAAACATTACATCTAGTCCACATTTTCTCCATTATGCTGTAGATGTCATATTTTGTTACAGCATTCTTTAGAAAAGAGAAAGGAACCCCTTGGCTTAAGGCTGGAAACTTCTAACCTACTGCCTAAAATCTGAAAGATTTTTCAATCAGAACAACAGTTAAACTCTGATTAAGCTTGGGTTCTGTTTAATTAACAATTGGGCTTTGTGACCTTTTAAGGACACTTCCACATGAGTGGAATAACTCATTCTGCATTACTTGGAATAACAGCCCTTCCTGAAAAACAGCATATCATCTCACTTGGTGTGTGCAACATCATGGGAGATTTGCTAGTATAAAGAAAACTTATTCCCTGATGATTTTGACACAAAAATACAATGAAAACTCTACATCTTTATGACATTTCTCCACATATAAAAGCATATTGCTGGTGATGGAAAGGTTTTGTTCGTGTGTAGTGCAAAATTTGCTATAATTTTGATGGCAGTTTGTAGGGTGTAGATGAGTCTGTGAATTCAAAAGAGTGATACTATTCGATTTTAGCAATATTGCACTTTACGTAATGGATTACTGAGAATGTGTGCTAGTTCGTATGCAAATAGTATAAAATTTATGTAAGTAGGTGACTATCAGTATGTCATCTGTGGAATTAATGTATGGTAATTATTGCTTGTTGCAGGGAATTCCAAACAAGTAGCATCCTTTTGAAACCTGTTTCAAATTTGTCACAAAGGGTGTGCACAAAATGTTTATAATAATCATAGTTTTCCAAATGGCTACTAACAGGTGCTTTAACTGCTTGCTTATCTTTTCAAAGGGCCCTGGAAAGTAACAAGTACAATCACATCACTGCCACTTACTTTTTGCTGGCTGAGAGGATCTTGAAGGAAAAACAGGAAAAAGAAGTCAAGAACCGATCTCCCAGTCCAAGCCATATGAAAGCTCAGTTCAGGTAAGAACACAAACACATAGAATGATTGTTAACACAAATGTTCTAGAGGTACAGACACACATCTTCAAGCAAAAATTTCTTCAATTTTGGCTGTTCCATAAACATGCACTGCTTGTGTTGCTGGATCTGCCATTCTGATTGGGTTGCAGGAGGCTAGTTTGTCAACAGTGCAGCAAGCAGCTCGTATGGTGAAATCCAACACACAAACACTTGGATTAGAACTGCTGCAGTATTGCAATAATCAGTAATCTAAAAACTACACATATTTGGTGTGTTTTACTACAGATTTTTAATGGAAATATGCTTGTGATGAGAAAAGTATTCTATGTATTTTCCTTTTGTTTGGGTTTAGCCATATACACAATGTTAATTTTTTGATTGAATATCTTCACACTGCCCCACAGTGTGTATATTGTGAATTCCCTTTGAGGGTATTGGCAGTCCTGGTGAAACTGCCTCCTCTGGCTGCCCACAAAATAAGTATCTGCTTGGTAGTCTGTCCTTAAAGCAGTTGTTAGAAAGTCTAGGACTGGCCAGATGGGCCATGATGGTCTATATTCCTATGTCTGATGTGTTAAATTCTAGGGCACCCAGACATTGCACAGAGGTGTTTGGAACAGCCTTTCCTATTTCCATGCTTAGTTTAGAGTAAAGAGCTTCTTTGTAAGTACTAAAGATACTTTTCTACTGTAGGGTCACTGGATGCATGGGCAAGGAAAGTTTGAGTAGTCAGTTTTCACCTGAGGAATCCTTTTCTCCTTGAGTGCTTATCTCTCTGCTTTTAGAGTCTTGAGTGAACTGCTCTGCCAACCCACTTCACTGCAAGTACAGGTATCTGAGATTAAACGATTTGTAGAAATAACTAGGGTATAACTCTAGCACTTTGCTTTAACAAAATGTTTTTTTTAAGCTCGTTCGAGTTAGAGGTATGCATTTTGAATACACAGTGCTTGAGGAGGAATATATTAAAATTTCTTGAGATGGTTGCACATGGACTGGGGGCAGTGTCTGGTTAAGTGCCTGTTTGGCTCAGGGATGGCTCTCTCGCCTCCTAATTGAGTTCAAACCCCACTGCAGGACTTGGAGTACAATCTAGGCTGACGTTTCTGTGCAGTATTGAGCTGGTGCTGCACAGTCAGAAGTGCTGTCTTTCAGATAAAGTATTAAACTGCGCCCCTGGGAATGTAAAATAGGCCATGATGCTATTTGAAGAGGAGCGCAGATGTTCAAGTGTCCTGGCAAACATCTGTCTCTCATCCAACACTACCAAAACTGATTAACTGTTCCTTTTGTCTCATCTGCTGTCATTGGGATCTTGTGCAAAAGTTCATTAAATTTGGATTGCTCAAAGAACCAGCACAGAAACTGAGCAGAATGGCCTTGTTTTGTGGCAGTGAAGGGTTTTGGGATGTTCCAAGGATGTGAAAGACAGTATAAAAATACAACTTTCTTAAAAAGGTTTTATTTTTGTTTTCTGGGTTTAGGATGCGAAGAGATCCTGCCTATTATTTTTGCTGTTGGTATGGGCTCATTGTCCTTGCTGGTCTATGGGGTGGTTTGCTATGGCGGGTGGTAGTGGGTGCTGTGGGGAACAGAATGGTGTTGCAATGAGTAAGGCAGGAAGAACGTGCATAATATTTCTCCAGTTCAAGTCGGAGTTTGGACATGAGGCATTCAGGTTGGCTTATGTTTCTCAGGCGCTTCAACTTTGTTTCTTGTGGGGAAGGTTGTAGTCTGTCACAGCGGAAGGTTGTACCTACTTGCAACTGACAGCAGCAGATGTGTTAGCACAGGGCCTGTACCTTCCCCGGAGATTCATTAGCAGGCCTCTGAAACTGATGCTGGTCCTTGTGATCATCTAAACATGATGCTGGAGCAAGCTTGGTTGCATGAAATGCAACGCAACATAACGGACAGCAGTACCATGTGTTTCTTGTATTGTGCAGAACAAGATAGCTGAGCCAGTAAAGCAAATCTAGTCACGGCCATTCCTTGGCTAAACACACATGGGTGCCAGTTGGTGCCAAAGAAACACTAGCCACACACACAGTGCTGAGGCCTTGATGCTAGAGACTTGCATTAAATCTGATGGTTTCCCCAAAGCCTCAATATGGTGGTCAGAGTTAAACTGCCCTCTAGAGGACAGACTACATTGAGCATTTTTAAGTCCCATTTTATATTCCATGGTTGCACAGATATGAACTAATATATGCAAATGATGGTGATCTTGTTAAGAATAGGATAAAGGAATGGAAAGGATAAATCTGGAATGCTACTTAACATTGAGTGTACTGTGGAAGTGCAGAGGGATTTGTGGGTACACATTTGCATGACATTTAATGCAGCACCTCCGGGTCAGTAGGTTGTATAAAAGAAAAAGCTAATTGAATTCTAAGTTCTATCACAAAAGGTAGTGAATATTACAACTAATGTTAGTGTTGAACCTTAATAAAACCTCAAAACCAGAGGGTGGAATATTACCTTAGACCAAGCAATAGCCTGATGAATGTGTGCTGGACTGTCTCTAAAGCCTTAATATTCTATCTATAATGTGGAGTCCAGTACTGCACACAGTACTCTCACTGAGGTCATGATAATATTTTAAAAAAAAAGTCACAATTTGCATCTAGCTCCATATATCTCCAAAACAAACTATCACAGGTCTTTGTATGAAGCGATGTCAAATTGTGATACAATTTCCCTCAAACCTCTATAGTTAGACTATGCTCCTACAGTGTGCAGAACCCTACCAGACAGGTAATCTATATTGGCCAATTCTCCAGATTTAGACCAGATGATTTGAACCTCTGCCTGTCCAGCTTCTAACCAGCTTACTTGTCACATAAATAAGGGTTTGTGGCAACTGTTTGATGAGTGAGGTGATATTTTTGCTTGTGCAGTTTTGTTTCAGAATGTAATAGTTCTGCAAGGTTTGCTAAAGTTAATGGGATTCTCTCGATTCAAATTATCATCAAGGCCTCAGTTTCTCCAATACAAGAAAATTTGGCCAAGTCATGTATTTGTGTTGAAAGATGTTCTTGTTTCTCACGGGCACATGCCGACATTTTCTTTAGTGAGTTTGCTGCTACTCATTTGTGAAAACACCAAATCAAGGTTCTATTGCCTTGTACCAGCATGTGAAGTGACCTGTGTACTGGTCACCTAATTGAAGCAACAGCCAGTTGACAATTATGTAATCGATTCTGTCTCCGTGTTTGACCAAGTTCTTCTGTCGGGTATTTTCATCACAACAGATTGAGTTAAGTCTTAAATGATTTTCTTATCATTGGCTAAGTTAGTCATCCCCACCATTCAGCACCCAGTGCCACCACCCAAAAGGAATGGTTATTATGCTAAATGACAAACATTTTGCATGTTTAGGATGGGCGAGTAAGGAGATTTTGATCCATCGCTCTATAGGACCTGTCTGAGCATGAAAGACTTGGATAACTTTCTGGAAAGAGAAGTTGAAGGAAGTCACTATTTTGGCTGTTACAATAAATGTACATCTGCAATAATTGAAGTGTTTGTATTGATTCTCCCTTGAAATTTCAGAATTGTATGAGTACTATTTCTTTAGCATAGTGTATATACTGGTGTTGTTTACTTCACTGTTTGCAAAGGATTATTTCTTAGCCTAGCATAAACTGACTGTGATGTTGATGAATTTGCTATGAGGAGGCAGGATTAGCCTGTTTGTCTAATGTTAAACATGGTCATTCTGTGTATCATTAACTAGCTGAAATGTGAATCCAAATTTAGGTTCAGTACTATAAAGGCTGCTGAAAGGAAATGAAAAAATTGGTAACTTAAAGTTTTTTCTCCTTTCTCATTCATATCTAGGCAGTCCTGGCCTACAAAAATTGATGTGCCCAAGGATATCGAAGACATCACAACATCACCCATCATCCATCCTGTATCGATTCCTGGTGTCTGTTCACCAGCCCGCACGGCAGAGTCCATTATTAATGGGCACCGAATGAAATCTAGTGAACCTGCGAAGAAGGAAGAGTCATCGACTGTTGGGTCAGCTGGAAAGACTGGTGCAAGCAATAGGACGTGTCTGTTCAGAGTGGAGGAGGATGAGGAGGACGATGATGACGACAAAAAGGCATCTACTCTTGCCACTCAAGTGGTTTTGCGACGTAAACCTTCCATAACAAACCGGCTTACTACCAGGAAGAGTGCTCCTGTCCTCAATCAGATCTTTGAGGAGGGCGAGTCAGATGATGACTTTGACATGGATGAAAACCTGCCCCCCAAACTAAGTCGACTAAAGATGAACATAGCTTCACCGAGCACTGTGCACAAACGGTACCATAAACGGAAAAGTCAAGGGCGAGGCTCAAGTTGCAGCAGCTCAGAAACGAGTGACGATGATTCAGAAAGCCGCAGGCTTCTAGACAAAGATGGCGGCTTCACTTACTCCTGGCATCGCCGTGACAGCGGCGAAGGGCCTCCGGGAAGTGGAGGGGATGGAAGTGGACAGGGCAAACCGAGTGATGGTAATGCTGGCCTTGATGAGAGCAGCCCAAGTGATGGTAACAAAGGCGGAAGCAGCCCTTCCAACGATGCTGGCGGGAGCACCAACAACACGGGGACAACAACGCGCAGCTGTACAACCCAGGGAAATTCTTCCCAGTCATCCAAAGCTGCAGAGGATTTGATGGAGAGCCTGAAGCTGATGAGCCTCTGTCTGGGGTCACAATTGCACAGTGGCAACGTTAGCAGATACATCATTGAGCCATCTTCCACTATCCGAATACATGAGAAATCAGCCTGGAAAATGTGCATCACTTCAAGCAACATAGTGGAGCGAACCTCCCCCTCCTGCAACAGCAAGTCCTATTCTGACCAAATGGCTGACCTGCTGAATGAGCTTGAAATGTCAAAAGAGAACAACATGAACTTGAAGAACAGTGTTCTACAGCTACCTCTCTGTGAGAA
This sequence comes from Heterodontus francisci, assembly GCF_036365525.1. Lineage (NCBI taxonomy): Eukaryota > Metazoa > Chordata > Chondrichthyes > Heterodontiformes > Heterodontidae > Heterodontus > Heterodontus francisci. Next base: position 194,489,322 of record NC_090375.1, read on the forward strand.
AACGATTTCTGTGAATATTCAACGGAACCCCAAGGACGGGTTGCTGTGTACCTCCAGTCAGACTAGCTGCTGTCAAGTTATTTAAATAGTTTCAGCCTAATCTGACTGTTGTCCTTGCTGGTTACAGTTTTTGACTTTCTTAGCACAGTGAAATCCTTTTTCAGTCTTGAGCTTTTAAATGGGCTTTGTAAGTTATTTATTGCTGTTTTGAATTTGTTTGCTTGATATCTTGACAATGCATGGTCTTTGTGCATGCTGCTTGCTATTTTAATTTCCCAACAGGAAAAACATGAGTTGGGCAGAATTTTAATATCTGTATTAACTTAGGAGTTTAACATCAACCTGTTGGTGGTATGTTGTTCATGGAGCTAAATGCGGTTTAAATAAATGGAGCACTTTGCAGCTCTAAATGTAGCACTTAAGGGAGAATACAACAAATCTATATTGTTTTAAACCATCTGATCAAAGAACACAAGGTTAAATGGCATACTGCAGTGCATCTGACAGAAAATAACCCAAAGCAATAACAAATATTGCCACTCCTGTGAAAATATTTCAGTATTCCAAGGCTGATAAAATGCTGTCTGCTGAGCAGCCACACTGGAGAGTCTTAATCTGTTTAAATAATGCAGTGAGCTCACATCAGTACAAGTTAGTCCATTTTGGCTTAAACTCCGGATTAAGCAAACCTGAGCAGGAACTTTAAGGTGCTATAAATAGACGGAGATGGTTAAAAGTAACTTTGCTGGTTATTAGTGCTCGTGACACCATGGTGCCCCTTAATGGAGAAAGCATTGCACTCAAGCTAGCCTGTCTCTTAGTCTGTATATGTTTGCATCTGCTTGTTCTGTCACCTCTATGGGGTAAGCCATGTGGTGTTATGACTGGAAATATATAAAGCAAAGTTGTGTTGTCTCTTGCAGGCCAATAAGATGTAATTTGTTGGAAAGACTTTGTCAGTATAGCTGTGATGTTTAAATGTGAATTACTTGCTGCTTATGTGCTGCAATATAAGGTTTGAAATGCCTCCCACCCCCTTCCTACTGTAGAAGGGGATGATCTACAGGCACCTGCAGATTTGCATTTCAAGGCCCCAGGCGCATGTCTGATGACCAGTAGGAAGGGCGATCAGTGCTGACTGCATCTGTATCTGAATTGACAATTCATCTGCAATTAGAACTTCAGTCATTTACAGAGATCATTTACAAAAGTGTTTTCTGTTAAACTTTGCGGGGAGTAGCTTTTTTTGAACAAGAAGTAAACCCTTTCTAATCCATCGATTAAATCAGCTGTGTCTCAATCTGTACTGGGTATTGAATTTATTCTGTTAAGAGTGGTCCTCCCTAACATCGCACAACATTGGAGAGCTTTGCTTCTGTTTCCCTAAAATGTAGATCTGCAGGGCTCTGAGGAAAAGCCTTCCAAGTCAATCATCTGGTGATGGAAGTATGTTCCAAACCAACCACTGCCTGGGAAATGGGGTGGGTTAGTCATTTACACTTAAAGGTATATTGGCATTCCAGTTTTTAATAACCTGATTTTAATTGTGGAGAAATATAAATAGTGAAGGGAATTCACAGCAATTGTGTAGTTGTAGCTAAGTTTTTGGATTATTGTAAATAGTTTTGTTCATATTTTATGATGTACAGCTGTGTAATGGCCCCTTTTTAGAACTCCTACCCTCTGCATTTGTACAAGAACTGTAAATATTTGTGTATACATGGTACTGAGGGTAACAGCAATGACTGTGTACAGCTTCAATTCGTATTAGATTAACGTAGGTGGAAACGCCCAATGTTGAACTTTGCCTGTATTCTGTATGGAGTTGTCCCAAGTAAATAATTGTGCATGTGTTGTATGTTGTGATGCATCATTTGGTGCAAAGAACAGAAAGAGTAACCACTACTTACGAATGTTATTGGACCAAATAATGTAATAGTCTGAAAATGTGGCATCCAATGCTGCAACCTGTCTTCAAATTGGTATATTCATGTCTGAATAAAGTAGCGTGGCTGACTTTTAATCAATCAGTTGTGTCTTTCAAACCACAAGCATGTGGACTTTTATTTGGGTATGAAGGGAGACAGTCTAATTTTAGGGTTGACTTTTGCACGTGTACACGTGCTGCTTTAACATAAAAATACCTGAATGGATCTTGTGTGCTTTTTTTTTGTGGTAACTCACGCCACCTCAATACCACTTCACTGAGTGGCACAGAAGTCACAGGCTCCCTGTACCATTGCTGTTTTGGTATTTGTGACACCAACAATATACTGTAAGGGAATTCTGGAACCGATGCACAGGTCTTAAACAAGTGTGGCCAAATCAAGAGCTTTAGCCATAACATCAGCATAGTGGGAGTTTTATACCCTCCCCACATTATGCCTGGTACTTTTGTTAAATGCCAGCACACTACCTACCCTCCACACTGAGAATTTATTTGTCTTTGATAGGGCAACATTATTCTTAGCAAGGTAACAGAGTTTAGGCAAACCTGTTCATAAAGGTTTCTGTTCTGGTAAATGCATGAACTGTAGCTTTACCTGGATCCTATAACCAAAAAAGTCAATACTTGAAGCCACCTATTGTTTTCAGGGGTTCAATGAAGAAACTGGATGCTCGTGCAGTATATCATAAAATTTATCCAGATTGTTTCCTTCAGCCCCTGGATCCAGGCAAAACTGACAAGAGGCAAGGTCACCCTTCTTTGATATCCTCGTAAATGTTGCGTAAATTCTGTAAAAGTTCAGCTCATTCAAAACTCTGCTGCCTGTATCCGAACTCGTGTTCACCCATAAACCCCTGTGCTTGCTGACCTATGTTGGCTTCCAGTCTGGTGATGACTCAAATGTTTTCATCCTCATTTTCAAATCCCTCCATGAACTTGCCTCCTCCAGCCTTACAAGGTTTCTGTGCTCCTTCAAATTCGGCCTCTTGTGCATCCCTGATTTTAATCATTCCATCATTGGTGGCCATGCCTTCAGCTGCCTTGGCCCTAAGCTCTGCAATTCCCTCCCTAAAGCTCTTCACTTCTCTTAAAATGCTCCTTAAAAACTACCTCTTTGACCAAGCACTTGATCACCTGCCCTGATATTGCCTTATGTGGCATGGTGTCACTTTTTGTCTGATAATGTCCTCTGCAATGCCTTGGTTCATTTTACCACATTAAAGGTGCTATATAAATCCGAGTCGGATGGCAGTGTAAGGTCTGGTCCTGGACTGTGGGTCTGTTCTTTGATGTACTGAAATTCTTTCAGGAATGTAAAGATGGTATGATATGTTGGCACAGTTGGAGATGATGGGTCTCATTATGACTGCACAGCTCAAATAGATGTCCAGGGTACATTAATCATAATGAGTCTTCTCTCACTCCCAGATCTCTTGAAGTTTGTTACATTAAAGGAAAATGTGTACTTAAACTAAAGTAATCCTCCAATCATATCAATCGACAACTGGTGCATTTCGCTAGTTTTGGCCAAAATTCCTTGGCCCTTCCAGTGCACGCCTGCCGTAACTCTAACCAGAGTGAGTGTAGCTGGAAGGGCAGCAAGTGAGGCTGGGCTATGGCCTGGAACCTTGACATTTCAGGAAAAGTTAAGATGTCGCTGAGTGGGTATCTAGCATCAATATCCTTGCTTTGGGCGTAGCTAGGATCCCTGGACAAATCAAATCGGCATGCACCTGAGTCGAGCCCTTAGACAGGTGCCAGTCACTGGTATTTAAATCAAGTAAAGTGGTCACCCAGTCTGCGTTTGGTCTCCCCAGTATAGAGGAGACCATATCGTAAGCAGAGGATACGTATACTGAATTGAAAGTACAAGTAAATTGCTATTTTGCTTGGAAGGAGTGTTTGTGGCCTTGGATGAGAAAAGGGAGCAGTAAAAGGGTAAGTGTTGCTTCTCCTGTGCTTGCCTGTAAAGGGAGGTGGTGTTGGGGGTAACTGGAGTGGTCCAGGGTGTCAGAGGGAACAGTCCTTTCACAATGGGGAAAAGCAGAGGGGAAAATGTGTTTTGTAGTGGCATCACACTGGAGGTGGCAAAGGATGATCCATTCGATATGGAGGCGGGTGGGGTGGAAGACAAAGACAAGGGGAACCCTGTCATGCTTTTGGGAGGGAGGGGAAGGGGTGAGAGCGTAAGTATGTGAAATAGAACTAACACAGTTGAGGGCACTGTCAACCATCCTCGGTTAAGGAAAAAGGAAGATCTATTGGAAGACCTAGCGCTAGTATAAAAGGTTGCATCATCCGACAGATGCGACAGAGAAACTTGGACAATGGAATAGAGTCCTTACAGGAAATGGGGTGGAAGGAAGTGTAGTCAAGAAAGCTGTGGGAGTCAGTGGGCTTATAGTGAATACTGCTTGATAGACTATCCCCAGTAATGGAGATAGAGAAGGAATGGAAGAGTCAGAGATGGGCGATGTGAAGGTGAGAGAAGGGTGGAAATTGAAAGCAAACTCAACAAAATTTTCCAGTTCAGGGCAAGAGCAGGAAATGAGGGAGGGGGCCTGAGTAGGAGTGGAAGAAGGAATGTTTCACATATCCCACAAAAAGGCAAACAGCTAGAACCCATGCAGGTACCCCTAGCAACACTTTTTATTTGGAGGAAGTTAGTGAAGTTATTCAAAAAACAGTACAGCACAGGAACAGGCCATTCGGCCCTCCAAGCCTGCGCCGATCTTGATGCCTGCCTAAACTAACACCTTCTGCACTTCCGGGGCCCATATCTCTCTATTCCCTTCCTATTCATGTATTTGTGAAGATGTCTCTTAAACGTCGCTATCGTATCTGCTTCCACCACCTCCCCTGGCAGCAAGTTCCAGGCACTCACCACCCTCTGTGTAAAGAAACTTGCCTCGCACATCCCCTCTAAACTTTGCCCCTCGCACCTTAAACCAATGCCCCCTAGTAACTGACTCTTCCACCCTGGGAAAAAGCTTCTGACTATCCACTCTGTCCATGCCGCTCATAACTTTGTAAACCTCTATCATGTCGCCCCTCCACCTCTGTCGTTCCAGTGAAAACAATCCGAGTTTTTCCAACCTCTCCGCATAGCTAATGCCCTCCAGACCAGGCAACATCCTGGTAAACCTCCTCTGTACCCTCTCCAAAGCCTCCACGTCCTTCTGGTAGTGTGGTGACCAGAATTGCACGCAATATTCTAAGTGTGGCCTAACTAAGGTTCTGTACAGCTGCGACATGACTTGCCAATTTTTATACTCTATGCCTCGACCGATGAAGGCAAGCATGCCGTATGCCTTCTTGACTACCTTATCCACCTGCGTTGCCACTTTCATTGACCTGTGGACCTGTACGCCCAGATCTCTCTGTCAATACTCCTAAGGGTTCTGCCATTTACTGTATACCTCCCACCTGCAATAGACCTTCCAAAATGCATTACCTCACATTTGTCCGGATTAAACTCCATCTGCCATTTCTCCGCCCAAGTCTCCAACCGATCTATATTCTGCTGTATCCTCTGACAATCCTCATCATTATCCGCAACTCCACCAACCTTTGTGTCGTCCGCAAACTTACTAATCAGACCAGCTACATTTTTCTCCAAGTCATTTATATATACTACAAACAGCAAAGGTCCCAGCACTGATCCCTGCGGAACACCACTAGTCACATCCCTCCATTCAGAAAAACACCCATCCACTGATACCCTCTCTTCCATGACCGAGCCAGTTCTGTATCCATCTTGCCAGCTCACCTCTGATCCCGTGTGACTTCACCTTTTGTACCAGTCTGCCATGCGAGAACAAGTTCAGCCAGGTGGTGGTGGTGGATGGGGACTGGTTGGGGCCCTGCTCAAGGAAACAGAGAGCTCTCAGACTGTCCTGGTGGGGGATGGAGGTAGATTGGACAGCCATGGTGAAAAGGAGATGGTTAGGGCCAGGAAACTGGAAAGTGTTAAAGTGAGGGACAGCATCGGAAGAGTCACGGATGTAAGTGGGAAGAGACTGAACAAGGGGAGAAAAAAATAGAGTTGAGACAGGAAGAAATCAGTTCAGTGGAGCAGGCACAAGCTGGAACAATGAGTCTACCAGGGCAGTGCTGTTTGTGGATTTTGAAGGAGACTGAGGTTGGAGGCCACAGAAGAAAGATCTCCAGCGGAGATGAGGTCAGTGACAGTCCTAGAAACAATGGGCTGGATTTTTCCTGCTCGCCACTGCTTCAAAAGCGGCAGGGCGCACACACGGGATTTGCCCCGCAGAGCTGTTGGGAGATTTAGCGCAGCGGCTCATTTACGTGGAGGGGGCGAAACGCCCGCCCCTGATGACATAGAGGGGGCAGGCGCTATTTTTAAAAGGGCTTCAAGCCCTTCAGGCATATTTAAATTTTTAAAGTTGCAGATATAAAAAAAATGTAAATCTTTATTAGCTGTTTCAATCCCCTCTCCCAACCCCCCAGTAAGTAATCAATCTATAAATTGTCCTCTTCCCCCACCCCCCTGCCCCCACAAATAAAGTAAAATCTCAATCCCAACTCCCCACCCCCAGCAAACTTTCTTCACTTTAACCCTCAACCCCTTCCCATCATCCCCTCCACCAATCTCAATTTTTGCCATTTCCCCCCCAACCTTACCGCCCTAAAAACTTCACTTTTTCCCACCCCGCCCCCCCCCCCCCCCCCCCCAATCAGTGTTCCACCTCGGATCTCTGAATGGAGATCTGAAGGCGCGGGAGTTCCGGCAACTGGCCAGAATATAGGAGCGGGCCAGCCGTTGCGAAGAGGCAAGTATAAAAATGTATAATAATAATGTTCCTGTCACCAAGCGGCGGGGAGGCCTCGCCGCTGGTGGTAATATGGGGTGGGGCCTTCCTGGCATCAAGGCCCATGGCGGACCTCTCCCGGAGGCATTTTCCAGTCTCCCCCTTCCCCTCCCCCCCCCCCCCACCCATGACCCCTTGCTGTCGGGGACTGGTAAAATCCAGCCCAATTGCATGACGTTCAGTGGTGAGATCATGGTCCAGGGGGAGGTAGGAGTAAAGTGTCGGAGAGTTGGAATTCCACCTCCGCCAGGTCGGTATTTCTTTTAATTCATGGGTGTCGCTTGGTTGGCCAGCAATTATTGCCCATCCCTAATTATCCTTGAGGTGGTGGTGGTGAGCTGCCTTCTTGAACTGCGACAGTCCATGTGGGGTAGGCACACCTACAATGCTGTTAGGCAGGGAGTTCTACGATTTTGACCCAGCGATAGTGAAGGAACAGCAATATAGTTCCAAGTCAGGATGGTGTGTGACTAGGAGAGCAACATGCAGGTGGTGGTGTTCCCATGCATTTGCTACCCTTGTCCTTCTAGTTGGTAGAAGTCATCGGTTTGGAGCATTGGTGCATTGCTGCAGTGCATCTTCTAGATGGTACACACTGCTGCCACTGTGCGTCAGTGGTGAAGGGAGTGAATGTTTGTGGATGGGGTGCCAATCAAGCAGGCTCCTTTGTCTTGGATGCTGTCGAGCTTCTTGAGTGTTGGAGATGCACCCATCCAGGCAAGTGGAGAGTATTCCATCACACTCCTGACTTGTGCCTTGTAGATGGTGGACAGGCTTTGGGGAGTCAGGAGGTGAGTTACGCGTCACAGGATTCCTAGCCTCTGACCTGCTCTTCTAGCCACCGTATTTATATGGCTTCTCCAGTTCAGTTTCTGGTCAATGGTAACCCCCAGGATGTTGTTAGATTCAGCAATCGTAATGCCATTGAATGTCAAGGGGAGATGGTTAGATTCTCTCTTACTGGAGATGGTCATTGCCTGGCACTTGTGTGGCACGAATGTTTTTTGCCACTTATTAACCCAAGCTTGGATATTGTCCAGGTCTTGCTGCATTTCTACATGGACTGTCAGTATCTGAGGAGTTGTGAATGTTGCTGAACATTGTGTAATCATCAGTGAACATATTCCCGCTTCTGACCTTATGACTGAAGGAAGGTCACTGATGAAGCAGCTGAAGATGGTTGGGCCTAGGACACTACCCTGAGGAACTCCTGCAGTGATGTCCTAGAGCTGAGATGATTGACCTCCACCATCTCACCCATCTTCCTTTGCAGTAGGTATGACTCCGACCATGGGACAGTTTTTCTCCTGATTCCCATTGACTTCAGTTTTGCTAAGGCTCCTTGATGCCATACTTTGTCAAATGCTGCTTTGATGTTGAGGGCAGTCACTCTCAGCTCACCTCTTGAGTTCAGCTCTTTTGTCCATGTTTGAACCAAGGCTGTAATGAGGTCAGGAGCTGAGTGGTCCTGGCGGAACCCAAACTGAGCATCACTGAGCAGGTTATTGCTAAGCAAAGTGCCGCTTGATAGCAGTGTTGACTTTACTGATGATTGAGAGCAGACTGATGGGGCAGTAATTGACCGGGTTGGACTTGTCCTGCTTTTTGTGTACAGGACATGCCTGAGCAATTTTCCACTTTGCCGGGTAGATGCCAGTGTTGTAGCTGTACTGGAACAGCTTGGTTAGGGGGCATGGCAATCTCTGGAGCACAGGTTTTCAGTACTATTGCCGGAATATTGTCAGGGCCCATAGCCTTTGCAGTATCCAATGTCTTCTGTCATTTCTTGATATCACGCAGAATGATTCGAATTGGCTGAAGTCTTGGATCTCTGCTGCTGGGGACTTCAGGAGGAGGCTGAGATGGATCATCAACTCGGCACTTCTGGCTGAAGATTGTTACAAATGCTTCAGCCTTTTGCACTGATGTGCTGGGCGCCTCCATCGTTGCAGATGGGCATATTTGTGAAGCCACTTCCTCCACTTAGTTGTTTAATTGTCCACCACCATTCCCGGCTGGATGTGGCAGGACTGCAGAGCTTCAATCTGATCCGTTGGTTATGGGATCGCCTCGCTCTGTCTATCACATGCTGCTTATGCAGTTTGGCACGCAAGTAGTCCTGTGCTGTAGCTTCACCAGGTTGACACCTCATTTTGAGGTATGCCTGGTGCTGCTCCTGGCGTTCCCTCCTGCATTCTTCATTGAACCAGGGTTGGTCTCCTGGCTTGATGGTAGAGTGGGGAATATGCTGGGCCATGAGGATACAGATTGTGGTTAAGTACAATTCTGCAGATGGCCCACAGCGCCTTATGGATGCCCAGTTTTGTATTGCTAGATCAGTTTGAAATCTATCCCATTTAGCACAATGGAGAGTATCCTGAATGTGAAGGTGGGAGTTCATCTCCACAAAGACTGTGCGGTGGTCACTCCTACCAATACGGTCATGGACAGATGCATCTGTGGCAGGCATACTTGGTTCCCTCACCACCTGCTGCATACCCAGTCTAGCAGCTATGTCTTTTAGGACTCAGCCAGCTCGGTCAATAGTGGTGTTACTGAGCCACTCTTGATGATGGACATTGAAGTCCCCCACCCAGAGTATATTGTGCCCTTGTTACCCTCAGTGCTTCTTCCAATTGGTGTTGTACACAGAGAAGCACTGATTCATCAGCTGAGAGGTGGGGGGGCAGTAGGTGGTAATCAGGAAGCTTTCTTGCCCATGTTTGACCTGATGCCATGCCACTTCATGGGGTCCGGAGTCAATGTTGAGGACTCCCAGGGCAACTCCCTTCCGACTGTATACCACTGTGCCGCCACCTCCGGTGGGTATGACCTGCCAATAGGACAGGACACACCCGTGTATGGTGGTGTCTGAGACATAGTCATACTCATGGCATCATCCCTTGCAGACAATGTCAGGCTGCTGCTTAACTAGTCTGTGGGGACAGCTCTCCCAACTTTGGCACAAGCCCCCATATGTTAGTAAGGAGGACCTTGCAGGGTCGACAGGGCTGGGCTTGCCATTGTCATTTCTGCTGCCAGGTGGTCTGTCGGTTTCATTGTTTTGCTGACTTTATATGCCAGACAACAACAGCACCATCCTTGTCAGCAGGTTTGATGAGTACGTTAGGGTTAGACCTGAGAGAACAAAGTGCTGCATTCCCACTTTACTACACCTTACCCCATCAACATAACCTTCTATTCCTTTCTCCCTCAGGTACTTATCTGACTTCCCCTTAATGCATCTGTTATTTGCCTCAACCACTCCTTGTGGTATTGAGTTCCACATTCTCACCACTCTCTGGGTGAAGTTTCTCCTGAATTCCCTATTAGATTTATTAGTGACTATCTTATATTTATGGCCACCTATTTTTGGCCTCACCCACAACTGGAAACAATTACAGAATATTCATGAACCACAAGGGCTACCATCAGCATAAAATGAAGCTGGTTTATAAAAATTGGGTGTAAAGTAAGTCACTAATTTGCAATGACTTCAATATCAGTAGTTTGGACTCAGAAGCCACATACTCCATACACTCTTTGCAAAGAAAGGGGCTAGAAGGTTAATGAGAGAAATCTCATTTATTGTGATTTATAGAAGGTTTAGAAAAACATGCATTCCACCTTTTACAAAATTCAGTAGGAATTTTTATCCACTCTTGTGTCCTAAGCATTCACCCACTGCACAATGCCAGTGACTGAACAGTTCTAGCTACCAGTTTAAACTTTTTCTCATTTGGAAGTTGCAGCTCAAATGTTCACTGACTAGAATAAATCTTTCTCTGGTCATCTTTCACCATCCATCCACATACATCCCAGTTAATGCTTTATTCTGCAGCAATAATTGATTTATCATCCTCATTTTAGATGCATAAACCACACAATATCATATAAGCATATTAGTGGATAAGTTTACAAAAGAAATAGAATATATTTAGCACCATGCTATGGAGAGTTTTCATGCAATGCATACTTTCACACCCACTATGTCTATTATTCATTTTGGTAGATGGCTTAATCCGATTAAGGACAGTATGTCACTTTTCATCAACTTTGCTTTCTCTTTTCTTCATTTTATGTTGCTGTTCCTTTGCTAGTGACTCATCAGCTTCCTTCATTTGCTGTGGAAACAAACAAATATGTTTACCAAAAAAGTCTAGAAAACTTTGTGCTTACCACCTTAGAATAACGAAAGGATAGCATTCAATGCCAACAGTTAAGCGCACCCTTGGAGGGAACTGGGTAGTGCCGTGGACTGCTACACAGTTGTTCCACCTCTAGGATATGGATTAAAATCCATTCAGACTGAAAGAGGGGAGAAAAGATTTTCATCCTGTTAAATCTGGGAGCTTCCAACGTAGTTCCTGACAAACAGAGAAACATTACACAGGTCCAGTAAAGGATGTTGTTCTGAAGTTGGGGGCTAGTACAGATTGTTGGAACAAAGGTTTACTCTTTAGCTGGCAATGCAGTATCTATCTGGAATCTGCTTGATACCGAACACGAGGCACCAATTTCTGTGACTGGAAAGCTGGGTTAAGCGGTGTTGCAAACTGGTCTGTGTTGGTGCTGTTCCAATTTAGCTTATGTTTAAATGCTCGACTTGGGAATTGCAGAAATAGGATTTGGCCGACACCAAATCAGGAGCGTGGCAAACTGACAGTTTATGAAAAATACAGGCAGGCTGGCAGGATGCGCAGACAGGAGGTAATGCAGTTCATGCAGAAAAATGTGCAGTAATACATTTTGGAAGGAAGAATAGGGAAAGGAAAGACGCCTTCAATGGTAAAATTTTAAATGAATTGAACAGCAGCAGAACATAAGAACAGGAGGCGGCCATTCAACTCTCCAAGTCTGTTCTGTCAGTCAGTTATTCAATCAGGTCATGGTTGATCCGTACCTCAACTCCATCTACTTGCCTTTGCTTCATAACCCTGGATATCCTGACCCAACAAAAATTTCACTTCTGAAAATTTTAATTGGCCCCCAGTTTCAGCAGCCTTTTGGGACAGGGTCACAATAACCCTTTGTGTGAAGAAGCGCTTCCTGATTTCACACCTAAATGGGAAAGCTCTAATTTTATGATTGGTGGGGGAATCCAGTACAAGGCGGCACAGAAGAACGCGTTTCTCTGTACCTTCCCCATCAAATCCTAAACTCAAAGGAATACAAGCCACGTTTATGCAACCTGCCCTTATATTTTAACTGATATCGTTCTGATCAATCTGCACTGTAACCCCTCCTAGGTCAATATCTCTTTCCTCTGATTTGGTGCTCAAATCAAAGGGACCTTGGTGTGCAGATACAGATGACAGCTGTAAAAAAAAAAAAGCAAATGGAATTCTTGGTTTTGCATCTGCAGGCAAACAGCCACCAAGCAGAGATAAGGCTGAACTTGTACACGAGCATAGTTAGACTGCGCTTGTATATGGACAGTAAAAGCAATGAAGAAACTACAGTATAGATTAATGGTAGAGGGTTTAGAAGCCTCAAGTTGGGAAGGTTAAGGGATGACCTGATACAGGTGTTCAAGATTATAAAGGATTATAAGATAACTAGCAGTAGATTGTTTCCAATGGTAACAAGATGGTAGCGAGAGGATAAAAATTTAAGAGGATCAAAAAAAAATTAAAGGAGCATTTAGAAACATAGAATGTATGCACAGAAACAGGCCATTCAGCCCAACTGCTTAGGATGGCTGAAATACAGAATTTTCTGCCACAACCCACTATTGAACGAGTATCCTTTTAAAAGGGAATTTGATAGCTGCTTGAAGAGCAGCATTAAAGAGTATGGGGAGTGAGCCAGGACGTGAGCTTAGGCTTGGCGAGAAACACATCAAAACAGAGAATAAGCCAAATTGCCGATAAACTCTTTGAGTCACTTATTGTGGCAATACTCCACCCTTACCCCATGCCAAAGTCAAACAAAGCAACTTCTGCTAACAGAAGAGGTACATGTTGCGAATTAGCAACCGATCTCACGGAAAACCTCAATGGGCAGACAGCAGTCATGCTTGGTACATCTCCAAACATTGAGGAAAAGTAAAGTGGGTTAGCAGACTGGATCACTGCTCTCTTCAAACAAGAGAGACGGGGTTAAACCAGGAAACTATATGCCAGTAAACCTTACTCTGCGAGTAAACCACGCTCCCAAACAATGTCACTTCTATTTATCATCGCTTTCCTTCACATTGGTAAAGTAGATTTCAATCCATCATCTTGATGCATATTCTGGGAATATTCTACATATGGAATTTTATCAAATGCCTTCTAAAAATCTGAAGTACATTTAGGGGCTATTGCCTGGAGGCTCATTTAGGTATCTCAAAGAACTACAGATATGTTAAGCAGGGCTTACTGTTGCATGAAATCATGTGGTCTACTGGTTGCTGCACTTAGATAAACATCATCTTGTCCCAGAACACAATCGTTTCCAGAAATACAGCATTTGGTATGTATTTGCTCCACAGTACAATGTTACATTTTTACAAAAAAAAATGATGTGGGCTTCATCAGATACTTTGTACCTTTGTAACATCAAAAAGCAGTTCCCTCAGGTAGGCCTTCACATGAACTTTTTGTTTTATTTGTTCGGGGGATGTGGGCGTCACTGGCAAACACCAGCATTTATTGCCCATCCCTAATTGCCCTTGAGGTGGTGGTGGTGAGCTGCCTTCTTGAACCACTGCAGACCATGTGCTCACAATGCCGTTAGGAAGGGAGTTCCAGGATTTTGACCCAGCAACAGTGAAGGAACGGTGATATAGTTCCAAGTCAGGATGGTGTGTGCTTTGGAGGGGAACTTTCAGGTGGTGGTGTTCCCATGTATTTGCTGCCCTTGTCCTTCTAGTTGGCAGAGGTCGCGGGTTTGGAAGGTGCTGTCTACGGAGCCTTGGTGAGTTGCTGCAGTGCATCTTGTAGATGGTACACACTGCTGCTACTGTGCGTTGGTGGTGAAGGGAGTGAATGTTTGTGGATGGGGTGCCAATCAAGCAGGCTCCTTTGTCCTGGATGCTGTCGAGCTTCTTGTGTTGTTGGAGTTGCACCCATCCAGGCAAGTGGGGAGTATTCCATCACACTGCTGACTTGTGCCTTGTAGATGGTGGACAGGCTTTGGGGAGTCAGGAGGTGAGTTACTCGCTGCAGGACTCCTAGCCTCTGACCTGCTCTTGCAGCCACGGTATTTATATGGTTTCTCCAGTTCAGTTTCTGGTCAATGTTAACCCCCAGGATGTTGATAGTGAGGGTTTCAGCAATCGTAATGTCATTGAATGTCAAGGGGAGATGGTTAGATTCTCCCTTGTTGGAGATGGTCATTTCCTGGCACTTGTGTGGCACGAATGTTACTTGCCACTTATCGGCCCAAGCCTGCATATTGTCCAGGTCTTGCTGCATTTCTACACGGACTGCTTCAGTATCTGAGGAGTCAAGAATGGTGTTGAACATTGTGCAATCATCATCGAACATCTCCACTTCTGACCTTATGATTGAAGGAAGGTCATTGATGAAGCAGCTGAAGATGGTTGGGCCTAGGACACTACCTTAACTGAACCAAGACTCCCCATTGTAGCCTGCTCGCCTCTGAATCATAAGGTTGTAGGTTCAAGTCCCACTCTAGACACTTGAGCCCAAAGTTTCAGCTGACATTCCAGTGCAATACTGAGGGGGTGCTGCACTGTCAGAGGTAACACCTTTCAGATGAGGTGTTAAATTGAAGCCATTTCTGCCCTCACAAGAGTATGTGAAAGATCTCATGGTGCTATTTTGGAGAGAAGGGGAGTTCTCCCCAGTGTCATGGCCAATATTTATCCTGCAACCAACACCTAACTAGTTTACGTGGTCATTGATGTTTGTGGGATTGTGCAGTGCATAAAGAAACTGCCACATTTCCTACTATCGCTCCAGTAACTACACTTCAAAAGTACTTCATTGGTTATAAAGCACTTTGGGATGCAGAGATTGTGACGACACTATATTAATGCACGTCTTTCTTTAATCTGGAATAATATGGCCGAGCGTAGACAATTAACCTGCTCAGTGTCTCTGGATTTCCACCAAGTGCTAACATCACTTCAAAGGACTATTTCCAGGAGTCACGCTAGATACTTCCATAACAGAAGGACCTACCAACCAGGCTATTTCAGAGACAGAATCTACAGCAGCAAGCAAGTATAACCAGCTGTTGAAGTTAGTCCAGATAACAGATTAAAACTAGCACAAGCACATTCCATTGACTGGATTTCCACTAAACAAATAATAAGCCAACTGGTTACAGTCTTTCCAGGAATTATGGAAGCATTGTAACCCAGCGCCGTGAACCTGTTGCATCTAGATCAAAGTTAGAAGTAAATTGTGCATCCAAAGCTCTCAATTCTTATGGCCTTTCAAACCTTTTGCAATCCAGTCTCATTGAGAAGTCAAGGTATCGGAAGCGATTATTCCAATGAGGTTTTTGGGATAGAATTCATTGCATCTTGCTACAGATGACAATCATGCATGAATGAATTATCAAAATCATCTGATAATATTGCAGCTAAGACTATATCTCTGCTGCTCACGCCATCTGACAATTATCTAGCATCTTAATCTCGTGAAACCTGTTTTTCTCACGATCTGGCTTTAAGCAATGCCACAGGGCTGGGAGGTGCTTCTATTTACACCTACACAATTTGGGTTTAAATTCAGCACAGTTGCATTAATACAATGTCAAACATTTTGTTGTTCTTAGGTACTTATTCAGTTTGTTCTTACTGGCATGCAAAGGGGTGGAGTTATGCTGCCATTGCATAAAGCTCTGGTTAGATCTCATTCATTAGTGCCGTGTCAGTCCTGGACACTGCACCTCTGGAAGGACTGTACTAGCCTAGGGAGGAGGTGCAGCACATACTCATCAGTAAGGCTAAAATGATTACAATATAAGGACAGGTTGCATAGACTAGGCTTGTATTCCCTTGCTTACATAAGATTAAGGGGGTGGTTGAATTGATGTGTTTATGGGGGCAGAAATATGGAACTTTCTCCTCTGGAAAGTTATTGAGGCTGGTGTCAACTAAAAATTTCAAAACTAAGAGATTGATTTTTGTTGGGGAAGGGTATTAAGGATTACAAGCCATGATCCAATTAAATATGACTGGGGAGGCGGTGACGTAGTGGTCCAGAGCCCAGGCTAGTGCTCTGGGAACATGGGTTCAAATCCTACCACGGCAGAAGGTGAAATTTGAATTCAGTTAATAAATCTGGAATTAAAATCTAGTCTACTGGTGACCATGAAAATCCACCTTGTTCGCGAATGTCCTTTAAGGAAGGAAATCTGCTGTCTACATGCGACTCCAGACCCACAGCAATGTGGTTGACTCTTAAAAATGGCCTCTGAAATGGCCCAGCAAGACCACTCAGATCAAGGGCAAATAGGAATGGGCAATAAATGCTGGCCAAGCCAGTGACACCCACATCCCACAAACTAATATATAAAAAGACTTGAGGGGCTGAATGGCCTCCTCCTGTCACTATGTAAAGTTTTAGGAAATTAATTTTTTTGGGGGTGTGTAATTCAAGAAATGTTTGTCAGGAAGAGAGACCATTCCCTACGATTGCTGACAGAAAATAATAATGAATTATTAACCTAGCCATGTACTCATTCCAGAAATGCAGGAACATTGGAAATGGAATCTGTACATTTGATCGTGCAGCTGTGATATTTGCTGATACAAGGAAAACTGCATTATTCCAGGAATCAATCGAAAACAATTAATGCAATATCTGTCAGAGCTCTATTAGAAAGATTCAAGGCAATGCAGCTAGCTCCAGGACCCTAACCCCTATAAACCCGGTCACACTCTGTTCCCTTCCACTGGTGACCGACCTCAGAAACCCAGTGAACCAAACCCCCAGACTCCACTCCAGAGTCTCCTCTTCCTCGTGATGCTGAACTTCAACATTGCCCCCCTACCCCACCCAATACCGTCAAACCACAATACACCCTTCCCCACCCAATACCGTCAAACCACAATACACCCTTCCCCACCCAATACCGTCAAACCCCAAGACACCCTTCTCCACCCAATACCGTCAAACCCCAAGACACCCTTCCCCACCCAATACCGTCAAACCCCAAAACACCCTTCCCCACCCAATACCGTCAAACCCCAAGACACCCTTCTCCACCCAATACCGTCAAACCCCAAGACACCCTTCCCCACCCAATACCGTCAAACCCCAAAACACCCTTCCCCACCCAATACCGTCAAACCACAATACACCCTTCCCCACCCAATACCGTCAAACCCCAAGACACCCTTCTCCACCCAATACCGTCAAACCCCAAGACACCCTTCTCCACCCAATACCGTCAAACCCCAAGACACCCTTCCCCACCCAATACCGTCAAACCCCAAAACACCCTTCCCCACCCAATACCGTCAAACCCCAAGACACCCTTCTCCACCCAATACCGTCAAACCCCAAGACACCCTTCCCCACCCAATACCGTCAAACCCCAAGACACCCTTCCCCACCCAATACCGTCAAACCCCAAGACACCCTTCCCCACCCAATACCGTCAAACCCCAAGACACCCTTCTCCACCCAATACCGTCAAACCACAATACACCCTTCCCCACCCAATACCGTCAAACCCCAAGACACCCTTCCCCACCCAATACCGTCAAACCACAATACACCCTTCCCCACCCAATACCGTCAAACTTCAAGACACCCTTCCCCACCCAATACCGTCAAACCCCAAGACACCCTTTCCCACCCAATACCGTCAAACCCCAAGACACCCTTCTCCACCTAATACTGTCAAACCCAAGGACACCCCCAGTGCTGTTAATCTTTAGGATCTCTGCCCACTCCCAATGCTGTCAACCCTCAGAACCCCGCCCCCTCAGTGCTACCAAACCCCAGCTGCTCCTTTGGTACTGCTGAACACCAGATACTACCTCTAACCCAGTAACCTTGTAAACCATTTTGCAGTATATCATTAGCTTTAAAAAGTTTAAGCATAGAAATTATGCAAGTTTTTGATAAGGTAAATAGGGAGAAACAATAGGGAACTGAGTCAGTAACCATAGGGATTAAATTTAAAATCAGCATGATTGAAGGGAGAGATCAGAAGGATTGTTTTGATGCAGAGAACTAATGGAATGCCATACCAGAAACACTGATGGATGGAGAATCAAAATAGGGAAAGGTAGCAGAGTGCTTGTGTTACTGGACTAGTAATCCAGAGGCCTGGGCTAATGATCCAGAGACACGAGTTTGGAAAAATTCCCACAACAGACAGGGAATTTAAATTCAGTTAATTAAACAAATCTGGAATAAAAAGCTAGTGTTAATAATGGTGAACCTGTAACTACTGGATTGTCATAAAACCCATCTGGTTCACTAAAGTCCTTAAGAGAAGGAAATCTGCTGTCCTTACCTGGTCTGGCCTACATGTGTCTCCAGACCCACAGCAATGTGGTTGACTCTTAACTGCCCTCTGAAATAGCCCAGCAAGCCACTCAGTTCAGGGCAAGGCTATAATTGCTGACCTTGCCATTGACGGCCAAAAACCACGAATGAATAAATTTTAAAAATGCAGAATCTACAACAGCTTTTAAAAAGAAAAATAGATAAATACTTGAAAGTGTGAATGGGGAATGTGCGAAGGAATGGACTAAGTGGGCAGATTTTCAAAGCTATAGGTAGGAGATGAATAAAAATATTACTTTCCAGCATTGGGCATCTCACCCTGAACAGAATCAAAAAGGGACTTTAAAAAATAAAATAAAACCATTCGAGAGAGCGACCTGAAGATTTAACATTGGAGGGGTGAATTTCCAGTTTTACTGTTGGGTGTATAACAGAGGCTAATAGATCAGGTGCCTGATTTACACCCCACCTGGAAACCAATATCGGTCAGGGAGTAAAACAGGAGGCTGATTCACTAACACCCAGCAGGAACAGTGAAAATTCACCCCACAGAGTTTATATACAGTCTCTCTAAAAGTGAGGAAACGCACTGTTCGCCTATTTTAAGCTCCATCCTGTATGACTGAGCTATGTGTCATGTTTGCCTCCGCAGCTTATTAAAAAGTCTTAATTAAAAAAAAGTTGTGATGTTGTGAATAAATCGTATCTTCACAGTTTGAAAATTATGTCTCGCTAGTTGGAAGATCAGTCAATACTGATCTTCTTGTCAAACTAAAACAGCAGCAGGTATAACCAAGCTCACTCATTGAATAATCAATCCCTATGGGAATGGTACAACTGCACTTGTCACTGTGACTATTCCCTTGAATATATTTGGTAAAATATAGATTCACCTGCTGCTTAGTTTTGTTCAAACGATATGAACTAGCCTTCTACAGATAGTGCACTAACATGTCAAAGGGCTTTGTTTGTAATAGCTCAGATTGGGCTGGAAGCTGCACATTCACTTCACAAGGGTCATTAAAGAAATCAGCGACAAGGCAATTTGGAGCCTTTCATTCATTCAGCCTTTTCAACAATGTAAGTAGTTTCTAAGTGACAGCAATACCCTGGGACAGATAACAGCTGCAATTTTAATTCACTCCTGTGGGACAATACATTCTGACAGCTGTATCCAAGAGTGCAAAACACCTTGGGTTTGCGGCTTTACACTTTCCATAAACAAAAAAAAAACCCCTAAAATGTCTATGGTGAGCTCGTGGTCATCTTTTCAGCATATTTTGGTCAGCTGCCCAATCCTGGATGCTCGCTTGGTGGGGGGTGGGGAGGGTGGGAAGAAAGAGATGGGGGGATGGAAGAGAGAGGAAAATGGGCTGTTAGATGTCTGTTTGGGAATGCAGCTAGTGGGACCCTCCAACAAAACTGAAACCTCTCCAGCAGATGTAGCTCCACGTGTAACCTGGTGGCCAAACTGACTCATACAATTACATTTCTTGGGTCTAGTGCATATTTAGAGAGAGGCAGACAGGGGGCGCAGGCGAGCACAAGAGGGAGAGGGGGAGGGCAGCAGAGAGAGGCAGGGAGGCAGAGTGCTGGGGGGGGATGGCGGGGGTGGGGGAGGGGGCCAGGGGAGTGGGACAGGTCGGGGGAGGCCGGCAGCCAGGCACAGAGCAGCATTTAAATTTGTTCTCGGAATGTTGGCATTGCTAGCAGGCTACCATTTATTGGTTGCCTAAGAGGGAGATGATGGGCCACCTTCTTGAAGCGAGGCCACTTCAGAGGGCAGTAAGAATCAACTGGTGTGGGGGCTGGAGCCACATGTAGGCCCTGATCAGGTAAGGATGGCAGGTTTCCTTTCCTAAACGACATTAGTTGGATTTTTACAACAAACTGAAAGCTATTACTGCTGGTCTTTTTTTCCAAAAAGACAAAAATCTGATTTTTTTTTTTAATATATGCACTGGATGCATTACACACACTAACAGATTCCCCAAGGTCATAGTGGGCTTGGGCTGACAAAGCCAATGGGGTTTGAGAAAATTCAAAATTAATGATGTTAGGATGCAGCTACAAGAAAAAAAAATTGGATGGTAAACATTGTCAAGTTTAATTCACAAAGAATTTTTTTTTATATAAAAGATTTGTATTTTTATAGAGCTTTTCACAACCTCAGGACATCCCATTGCGTTTTACAGTCAATGAAGTACTGTATGAAGAGAAGTCACTATTGTAACGTAGGAAGTGCGGCAGCCAACTTGCACACAGCAAGATCCCACAAACAGCAAAATGAAAATTTTGTGATACTGATTGAGGAATAAATATTGTCCAGGACACCATGAAGAGCACTCTTACTCTACTTTGAATAGTGTCATGACATCTTTTACACCAACCCAAGCAGGCAGGGCTTATGCTCAACATCTCCCTTATGGGAGAATCTAGAACTAGGGGTCACTGTTTAAAAATAAGGGGTCACCCATTTAAGACAGAGATGAGGAGAAATTCTTTTCGCTCAGAGGGTTGAGTGTCTTAGGAATTCTCTTCCTCAAAAGGTAGTGGAAGCAGAGTCTTTGAATGTTATTAAGGCAGAGGTAGAGGTAGGGGGTGGAAGGTTATCGGGGATAGGTGGAAATGTGCAGTAACCAATTCAGCCATGAACATATTGAATGGCAGAGGAGGCTCGAAGAACCCAGTGGCCTACTCTTGTTCCTAATTCGTATGTTCATGCAAAAGACAGCACTTCAGACTGTGCAGCACTCCCTCAATACTACACCGAAGTGTCAGCCAAGATTCCTGTGCTCAGGTCTCTAAGTGCCCAGATATTACAGCTACAGTAGCATAAGTAGTTAAGTTTACTGGATTAGTGGAGTCTTGTGTCAGCCAGACCGTATGGATAGCAGGTTCCCTTCCCTGAAGGGCATTAGTGAGCCAGTCACAGTTGATCACACTTACTCTAACATTTTGACCGTCACACATCACAATTTTCATTTCCACAGCCGCCATCAACACCTTGGCATTAACACTAACCAGAAACTTAACTGGACCAGCAACATCAATACTGTGGCTACAAGAGCAGGTCAGAGGCTGGGAATACTGCAGTCAGTAACTCACCTCCTGACTCCCCAAAGCCTGTCCACCATCTACAAGGCACAAGTCAGGTGTGTGATGGAATACTCTCCACTTGCCTGCATGGGTGCAGTTCCACCCACACTCAAGAAGCTCAACACCATCCAGGACAAAGCAGCCCACTTGTTCAACACCCCATCCATCATCTTAAACATTCACTCCCTCCACCACCGACACACAGTGGCAGCAGTGTGTAGCATCTACAAGATGCACTACAGCAACTCACCAAGGCTCCTTAGACAGCAACTTCCAAACCCACGACCTCTATCACCTAGAAGGACAAGGGCAGCTGATGCCTGGGAACACGACGACCTGCAAGTTCCCCTGAAGGCCACAAACCATCCTGACTTGAACTATATCACTGTTCCTTCACCGTCACTGGGTCAAAATCCTGGAACTTCCTTCCTAACAGCACCGTGAGCATACCTACACCACATGGACTGCAGCAGTTCAAGGTGGCTCACCACCACCTTCTCAAGGACAATTAGGGATGGGCAATAAATACTGGCCTTGCAAGCAATGCTCACATCCCAAAAAATGTATAAAAATTGATCTGCTAGTAACATGTAATAATACATTGTGCCGCACTAGAATTCCCCAGGTGAAATAAAATGGCATGCCTCCGACTTAAAGGTCACAGGAGATATGCAGCTTTGTGCTATTTTTAATCTCCATATATCCGTGCAGCGGGATTTAAATTAAAAGGCTTGGTCCTGTTCATTTACAAATACCTTTTAAATGAGTATCTGTTTTCTCAGAACTGCCACCAGAGAGAGAAACAAAATTAGGAGTTGTTTTGCTGTGCCAGTGGCCAGGGCTTCGTTTATAAGTAATTAATACTTGCATTTAAAAAGCATCGAATGTCGAAAGTAAGTCTTAAAAATGCTTCAGACAAGAAGTCATTTTCAACTGCTGTATTTAGTCCTTTCCAGTCTATAGTTCACACTGTACCTTTTAATCCTGTTCCCAAATAGTTAACAGCTTATGACTATACAATGACAGCCCAAAGCTCAGCCGTTGCATTCTTTAATTGGCAGTAGGAAAAAATGTACTTCCATCCCAAGACCTGAATAAACTGTTGCAGTTGCCGTGAGGAGCTGTGCCTCATTAATCAGTCTTTCTAATACTGTGGGTAATGCTTGCAAGAATTGGTTAAAGGTCAATCAAGGATGTCTCCAAAAAATATTACAACTTAATTTTCTTCGAGGAGAAGCCTCCACGAACTGTGTATTGAGGGAGTGGTGTGCAAACTGGGGTCTGTAGAGACTTTGCAGGGTGTCCACAAAATGCTGCAGAAGTGCTCACCAAACAGGGTCAGCCTTGGGTGTGGGCGACTGCCCAGGGTGCAATGATCGTGGTGGAAGGTGGATGTCCATGGTCAAGAGCAAGCAAATGAACGGTGGTCGGAGGAGCAATTGGTGCAATCTGAGAGCTGAATGTAGCCACAGAGTGGGCTGGCTGTCTTGCCTCAGAAGGGAAGGGTGCTGAGAGCAGCAGGTATATCGCCAGGTAAAGCTACAGTTGCCAAGGCTGGTGTTGGGCTCGGCTGAGTTCAATAGAGGGAGTTTGTTTTTAAATATTTAAGTATGACAGATTGAAATTCAAAGAAAGGCACCAAAATACAAGTTCAGGTCCCGAATGGAAGTGTAGAATGATTTACGAGAGTCATTGTCAAACAAGGATAGGCAGAGTCTGCAGTGAGAAATAGGCACACCCATCTCACTGATATCTAAGTAAATACCTGCTTTCATAAAAGCATTACTAAAACACTCTTTATATCCAGCACTTTAACGTATGAATATTATATGTATTATAATATAGATGGGTGAAGTCTGTGAATACTAATCCGTTTGAAAAGGTGTCCTTCAAATAAAGAAGTTTGAGAACTACTGTTTTAAGGGAGATTCAATACAGAAACTCCAATTTCTTAATAGCCCAAGTGATAAAATGTCAATATTTCCAAAAGGCTGTCTAGCCATCGAATTCGAGCATTGAAATTCATTTATCTTTGTGCATTCTGATCAAACAGGACGCGGGGTAGGGAATAATTTGAGGTTGGAAATGGCATTTTACTAAAGGAAAGATAAAACTTCATGCAAAATGACAGACAGTTGCAACATCAAAAGGATATGACAAATCGTTTTCTCCCTTTTTTTTTAGCAAGATTGCTTTTGTGTAACAGAATTAACAGAGATAATAAACATCACTTCAACCACAGGTGGTGCTGTGTAGCTCTGACTTTATGCTGAAAGCAATAAACAGATGACCTACTTCTGCCAGCTTTGATAGAGAATGACTGAATGCAAAGCACAAGAAACTAAAATAGATCCTGTGGAATGTCAGCTCAGCCCCTCACTGAGTGGATCCATTCAGTATTAGATTTGCACAAAAATATGAACTGAAAACTAACAGCTATTTAGATATTATTCACTTACAGAACATTCTTCTCTCATGTTCAATGTTGAAAGCAAGCAGTCAAGCAAGGCCCTATTTTATAAATCCTCTGGCGAATAAGGCTGGGACTCTTTAAAATAAGAGAAGGCTGAACGATGATCTAACAGAAGTCTAAGATTTTGAAAGCGTTTGATCGGGTAGAGTAGAGAAGATGTTACCAGTTGTGGGGGAGATGAGAACTAGGGCCTGTAAGTACAAGGCAGTCACTAACAAATCCAATAGGGGATTCAGGAGAAGCTTCTTTACACAGAGAGTGGTGAGAATGTGGAATTTGCTAGCACATGGAGCAGTTGAAGCAAATAGTATTGATGCATTTAAAGGGAAGCTAGATTAACACATGAGGGGAAAGGAATCGAAGGATATGTTGATACAGTAAGTTGAAGGGTGGGAGGAGGCTTATGTAAAGCATAAACACCAGCGCGGATGTGTTGGGCAGAGTGGTCTATTTCTATGCTGTAAATCAGATGCTGTTGGCCAACATTTTCTTTTTCTAAGATATGTATAAGATCAATAATGTTTTGGATGCTACGAAACTGAAGTTTGCTCTCAGCTTCCAGGTTCTTTCAAATTCTGACCCTGGGCAGTAAGTGTTCACATCAGTGGCATGAGTTGTTTGTGAAATTCAATTTGGTTGCATAAACCTTTTTCAAGGACCACATCAATCTTAATCCACGTAACACAGATCACGACCACCACCACCTGGCTCCTCAACCAACATCACAAAAACAGATTATCTGATCATTATCTCATTGCCATTTCTGGGAGCTTCCTGTGTGCAAATCAGCAGTCACATTTCCTACATTAAAACAGGGAATACACTTCAAAAAAATACTTCATCTGCTGTAAGGCGCTTCGGGACATCCTAATGGAGTGAGAGATGCTATGGAAAATGCAAATTTTCGTTTCTTAATGATATTTTAAAAATTAGCAGTTTTCTTTTACATATTATAAATCTACTGTGTATATGTGTAGCTTGCTAATCAACTGACCCCAACAAGCAGTAAAATAATAATAGCACAAAAATTAAAGGCTCATCAGATATATTTGGGCAAGTCAAAATATTCTCAATATTTTAATAAATTCAATCTTTTTCTACTGTACTATGGCGAACCAAACCAGTCATTCAGTTAAATTGCACACACAAAGTTAAGTATCAGTGCTCTATCAAAAAAAAAAGGTTCTAGATAGCCACTGGTATATGGTAGAAAGAGGTTGCAAAAAAAAAAGGCAGGAATTCTCTTAAAATGTCTCACACGTCCAGGGTTTAGAAATTCATGAGAATGAATTACTTTTCACATCTTAAATTTCTAACTTATCAGCTATCGTAAACAAGCGTCCACTTTCTACCTTTTGTTTGAGGGCCTCTATAGATTCGAATTCCAGCCTGGCTACTTTATTACGAATATCACGTGGTACATCAGAGATGGCAAATGCCAGGATAAATTTCAGCGCCAACAGGATATGCTGCAGAACATAAAACAGAGAATATATTATCCAACATCACATCATCTATAATGGAAATAACTCAATTATTTTAAATTTTACATAAAATTGTGTGCATATTGCATACTACAACATCTCCCATAATGTCCAACTTGGAGGAAATACTTTATTGATACATCAGTTACAACATTTGAGAGATGTATCTGCCATCTGGAGGGTGGGGCACCAACACCTGACGATCCAATATTTCCAACATGCATAGTTAACCAATTATACTTTCCCAATGTGATCCAATAGACATCTTTAACATTGTGAAGGGGTTTGATAGGGTAGGCATAGAGAAGATGTTTCACTTGTGGCAAAGTCCAAAACTAGGGACCATAAATGAGATAATCACCAATAAATCTTAGCAGGAATTCAGGCAAAACCTCTTTACCCAGAAAGTGGCTAGAATGTGGAGTGGTTAAGATGAATAGCATAGATGCATTTAAGGGGAAGTTAGATAAGTACATGAGGGAGAAAGGAATAGAAGGATATGTTGATAGGGTGAAAAGGAGGGTGGGAGGAGGCTCATGTGGAGCATAGACCAGTTGGGCCAAATGGCTTGTTTCTATGCTGTAAATTCTGTGCAAATAGGACCCTAAACTATAAGAAACTTCCTTCTCTCCTCTCCACACTTTCATATCGGTTAACTCCTGGAGCAAGTTTCCACAAATATCAATACACTGGAGCTCACCCTGAAATTAAATCTATATTACCCAAGTGGATTTCTTTCATGTACCTTTACAATTAAATACCAATGTCTTCCACTGAAGTACTGTCCGTTTGACATCTTACTGAGAAACTAGTCCCTCTGGTGGGATGAATCCAGAACAAGGGGGAATAATCTTAAAATTAAAGCTAGGCTCTTCAGGCGCAAAATCAGGAAGAGATCTTTCTGCCAAAGGGTAATGGAAATTTGAAACCGTCATCACTTCCCCCGCACCCCCAGCTCCCCCGCAAAGGCTATGGTCGCTGGGAGTTAATCAAAATTTTCAAGACCGAGACTGATAGATTTTTGTTGAGTAAGGGTATCAAGGGATGTGGGCCAAAGGCAGGTAAAAAGAGAGAGATTCAAGGTACAGATCTGCCAATGATCTGACTGAAAGGCGGAACAAAGTCAAAGGACTGACTGGTCTCCCTCCCATTCCACTGGGTCCCTCGACATTTTCTTAGTGTTTCAATTTTTCTTTTACAAATATTTAGCCACTTCCCTGCACAAACCATCATGGATTCTGCTTTCACCGATCCTCCTAGTGGGGCATTCTGTGGCCCAACTACTCTCTGCTTAAAATAAAATTCTCCTAATCTGTCCTATTGATTTAAAATCTATCCTAATAGTTTTCCCCCATTTACTTTATCATAACTTTGAGCATATCTGTTAGACCTCCTCTTGACCTTTTGCTCTAATGGAAGGATCTGCAGTTTCTCCTCATATCAAAAGGTTCTCATAATAAAGGAGCTTCTGTTGCCTCAGATCAGAAAGATATTTCTGTGCTTGTTGAATAAACATTGGGCTTTCAAAATGCTTTCAGCACCTTGAAGGATTCCTAAAATATGTAAGTTATGATGGACCCTGTTCTCCTGGCTACAAGAACACGATCTATGAACAGTGATAACTACAGCAGTTTTTGGCTACTGTATTTACTTTCCACATGGAATTTAAAAAGAAAAAAAAATCAGCAAGCTTTTTTTTTTAAAAGGAGGTCAATCTGTCAAAAAGCATAAAGTTTCACTCGTGTCTCCAAATTCCAATGACACATCATCAACAACTAGCATTTGTGTAGCACCTTTAATGTAATAAAACATCCCAAGGGACTTTCCAGCGGCATAACACAAAATATGAAACCAAGCCACATACGGAGATATTAGGACAGGTGACCAGAGATAGGTTTTAAGGAGCATCTTAAAAGGAGGAAAGTGAGAAGAGACAGGCGGAGAGGTTTAGGGCCCAGGCAGCAGAAGGCACTTCCGCCAATGGGAGAGTGATTACAAATCAAGGATGCACAAGAGATCAGAATAAGAGGAGCTCAGATATCTTGGAGGATTGTAGGGCTGAAGGAGGTTACAGAGATGGGGAGGGACGAGGGCATAGAGGGATTTGAAAATAAGGATGAGAATTTTAAAATTGAGGCAATGCTTAACTGGGAGCCAATGTAGGTCAGCAAACACAGGGGTGATGGGGGAAAACAGAAATTGGTGTGGGTTAAAACACAGGCAGCAGAGTTTTGGATGACTCAAGTTTACAGAGGGTAGAATGTGGGAGGCCAACCTGGAATGCGCTGGAATAGTCAAAGAAAAAAATGTAGAAGTGTTGTTTATTTCCATGAAGACAAGAACACGAGATATAGGAGCAGGAGTAAACCATATGGCCCATCTCACCTGTTCCGCCATCTGCCGTGGCTGATCTTGGGCTTCAACTCCATTTTCCCGCCTGCTCCCCATATCCCTCGATTCCCCGAGACACCAAAGATCTCTCTATCCCGGCCTTAATTGTATTCAATGATGGAGCACCCACAACCCTTTGGGGTAGAGAATTTCAAAGATTCACAACCCTTTGAGTGAAGAAATTTCTCCTCATCTCAGTCCTAAATGGTCATCCCCTTATCCTGAGACTGTGCCCCCATGTCTTAGATTCCCCAGCCAGGGGAAACGATCTCAGTGTCTACCTATCCAACCCCTTCAGAATCTTGTATGTTTCAATGAGATCACCTCTCATTCTTCTAAACTCCAGAGAATACAGGTCCAATTTACTCAGCCTCTCGTCATAGGACAACCCCCTCATCCCAAGAACCAATCTAGTGAATCTTTGCTGTACCGCCTCCAATGCAAGTATATCCTTTCTTAAATGTGGAGACCAAAACTGCACAGTGTTCCAGATGTGGTTTCACCAAAACCTGTACAATTGCAGCAAGACTTCTTTATTCCTGTATTCCAATTAGCTTGCAATAAAGGCCTACATGCCATTTGCCTGCCTAACTGCTTGCTGTACCTGCACGCTAAATTTCTGCGTTCCTTGTACAAGCACACCCAAGTCTCTTTGAGCATCAACACTTACAAATTTCACACCTTTTTGAAAATATTCTGCTTCTCTATTCTTACGACCAAAGTGAATAACTTCACACTTCCCTACATTATACGCCATCTGCCATCATGTTGCCCACTCACTTTATCTGTGTCCCAACTGCATTTGCTAAGACATAGTTAGCCAACTGGCACCTTCAGAGCCACAATTTAATTTTTATTGCGATTGCCCTTACATGGATTTTTAAGACAAAACTGTTAGACTTAGAGTTCTAACCATTCAGCAGCTGAGTGAAGGACATTGTGCTGTCTATTAGGAAACCGGGCTGCACTTGCCATTAGGTGCATTGGTTCATTAATGTTTTATTGTTGTGGTCCCACTACACCCTCTGCTGGAGTTAATATGCTACTGAGTAAACAATAACAAAAATTATTACAAATGGGGCAGAGGGATTGATTGTATCTGACTAAATTGTGTTTTTTAAAAATCTAGTACTATATCAGATCACAGTGGAGATCCCAGTATGCTCAATGGTACTAAGATTCAGATCTATTTAATGTGAAAGAAGTTGCATTCCTATAGTGCCTTTTGTGACTCCAAGACACCCCAAAGTGCTTTATAACCAATTAAACACTTTTGAAGTATCGTTACTGTTGTAATGTAGGCAAATATGGCAGCTAATTTCTGCACAAGCTCCCACAAATAGTAGAAAGACTAATGACAGAATAATCTGTTTTTGTGATGTTGGCTGAGGGATAAATATTGGCCTGGACACTGGGGAGAACTCCCCTGCTAATTCTTTTTTGAAAAATACCATGGGACCTTTTATGTCCACCTATTTAATGTCTCATCTGAGGTTGTGAACACTTTTGTTCAGCCAGGCTGTGTCCAGGGAGGAGGAGGATGATGATTATGAGGGAATAGAAGGCAGCCATTCAGCCCCTCAAGCCTGTTCCACCCTTCAGTTAGATCGCAGCTGATCTGTACCTCAACTCCATTTGCTCGCCTTTGATGCATATCCATTGATAAGCTCACCTAATAAAAACCTGTCAATCTCATTCTCAAAAATTTAAGTCGACCCCCAGTATCCAGAGCCTTTTGGAGGAAGAGTGTTCCAGATTTCACTACCATTTATGTGAAGAAGTGCTTCCTGATTGCAGTCTTGAATAGCCCTAAGTTCTAACTCTTAAGATTATGCTCCCTTATTCTGGATTTCCCCAGTAGAGGAACTGGCTTTCCTTATCTCATCTACCGAATCTTGTTATTTTTAATTACTCAATTAGATTACTCTTAAATCTTCTAAAGGGATTATAACCCAAGTTTATGCAATTTATCCTCATATTTTAACCCTTTAAGTCCTGGTATCATTCTAATTAATTTGCACTGTACTCAAAAAGGTCAATATTACATAGAATTTACAGCACAGAAACAGGCCATTCAGCCCAACTGGTCTATGCTGCTGTTGACGCTCTACAGGAGCCTCCTCCCACACTTCTCACCTTATTAGCATATCCTTCCATTCCCTTCTCCCTCTTGTGCTTATCTAGTTTCCCCTTAACAGCATCTATACATGTTGCCTCAAATACTCTTTGTGGTTCTGCATTCTAACCACTCTCTGGGTAAAGACCTTTCTCCCGAATTCCCTATTAGATTTATTAGTTTTTTTTTATTCCTTCATGGGATGGGCATCACTGGCAACGCCAGCATTTGTTGCCATCCCTAATTGCCCATGACAACTGAGTGACTTGTTAGGCCATTTCAAAGGGCAGATAAGAGTCAACCATATTGCGGTGGGCCTGGAGTCACATATAGGCCAGATCAGGTAAGGTTGACAGATGGGTTTTTACAACAAATCGATCATAGTTTCAGGGCACCATTACTGAGACTAGCTTTCAATTCCAGATTTTATTAATTAATTGAATTTAAATTCCACCAGCTGCCATGGTGGGATTTGAACCCACGTCCCCAAGGACATACACCTGGGCCTCTGGATTACTTGTTCAGTGACATTACCACTACATCACCATTTCCCAAGTGACTATGGCCCCCTGCAAAAGTGGAGGTGCAGTTTCCAGAACTGAACACAGTAATCCAGACACAGTCTGACCAAGGCTCTGTGCAACTGAAGCAGATCTTGCTCCCTATAGCACTCCCAATTCCTTGAGGGAAAAAAAATCCATTAACCTTCTCGATTACTTCTCCTACTTGTGCGCTAGTTTTTAGTGATTTATGCACATGGAAACCTGAATCCCTTTTCTCCGCCACATCTTAGCTTTTCACCATTAAGAAAATATTCCAATTTGTCCTCCTTGCATCCAAAATGGATGACCTCCACATTAAACTCCACATGCCAGTTTTGCCCACTCACTTAATCTGTCTATGTCCCTTTGTGACTTGCTGTTCCCATCCATAAAAAACTTACGCTGCCGATCAGAATATACACCCCTTTTCCAAACCATATTAATAAGGCTGCCTCCAATTCCATGGACTCTCATTTTTCCTAATAATCTCTTGTGCGAAACCTGATCAAATGCCTTCTGGAAATCTATATAAACAGCAGCCACTGCCACCTTATTAGTGGCACCCTCAAAAATTTTAGATGAGTTAGATATTATCTATTTTTCACAAATGTATTCTTACTCTCTGATCAGCACATATCCATCCAACTGCTTAGCTTAGTCACTCAGTCCTTGGTGGCAGATTCCAGTAACCTGTCTGCAACTGATGTAAAACTGACAGGTCTCTAGCTACTCTAGTTTTCTCCCTCTCACCTGTCTTAAATAATCAAGCGACATTTACAATTTTCCAATCCAAAAGCACAATTCCCGAATCCACAGGGCTTTGGAAAATTACGAACAACCCATTTGCGATTTCTCCATTTACTTCCTTTAATGCCCTTGGGTGGAAACCATCAGGTCCTAGAAAGCTTGGGCCCCATTATTATCTCCATTACTGTTTAAAAAAAAACCCATTAATTCCACTAAGTTTCACCCCTTGACTTATTTCAGGTTGGAATATGCACTGGTATTTCATCCTCTTCTGACTTTTTTACTCACTCAGAGGATGTGGGCATCGCCGTCAAGGCGTGCATTTATTGCTCATTTCTTTACAACTGATTGCTTTGCTAGGCCATTTCACAGGGCGGTTAACAGTCAACCACATTGCTTTTAGTCTAGAGACGCATAAGGGCCAGACCGGTTAAGGATGGTAGAGTTCCTTCCCGAAAGAACATTAGTAACCAGATGAGTTTTTACAATAATCTGACAGTTTCAGGGTTACCATTATCAATGCTAGGTTTTTTTTTCCATATAATACAGATTTAATTAACTGAATTTAAATTCTTCAGTTGTCATGGTGGGATTTGAACTCGTGTCTCTGGATCATTAGTCCAGGCCTGTTAACATAATTACTATGCTACCATTCCCTGTAAATTGGTAATTTGGTAAGTAAAATCCAGTCACTGTGTATCTAGAAGGTCTGGTACATAATAAATGAGTATATGTTTAATTTTCAATTGTTGTTCCCCTACCCAAAATGACTAATCAAAGTCATACTGATATTGTTTAATTTGCTCTCTATAAACCTACAACTCTCAGCATCTGAAGTATAATTTTTCTTTATCAGTTTTGCAAATGAAACAGATCAGGTGCACACAATTTATCTAATACATAAACCAAATGTATTGTACCTTGCTGACAAGTTGACGCAGATCAAATAGAGCCAACTGTTCAATGCGAAGGCCAACTAATTCTTACACAAGTATGTTACAAGAGTAAACATGTTGACATGGGGGTGCAGGGATTGGGGGGGGGGGGGAAATTCTTCAGTTAATACATCATGGATATTCAATCTCAAACATTTGCATCTATTAGACTTTTAACTTACCTCAATACCCACAATTAACAGGACAAGCTCTATACGATTTCCCTGAAACATTCCCTTCACTTGGGGCGATAACCCAATCAGTGCACAATTGGTCATCACTGAGATAACTCCCATAGTTTCTAAGGCCAGCTAGAAACAAACAAAAGTACATAGAGTTTTGCTCAATACAAGCTTGTAATATTAAATCAGAAAAACATGTATTCAAGTTACTTTGTCACAACACAGACCAAAATCGGTCAGCAAAATATTTAAAATAATAAATATTCTGTGAGGATTAGAATGTTTTGCCCAAACATGAATCTCACACATGATTATACCAAGAGTTAAAAACATGAATCTAGTACAGATATGCACCTTTATACTTAATGGGGAGATGCAAGGTTGGCGTAAATACTTAGACAAAAATTCTGCAGTTTTGGTTGATCAGTTTTGCGCGTGGAGAATTTTTTTTTTTTTACAAACTTCAGGAAAATACTAACTAAAAACCTAATCAAGCACTCAAACGGAACTAATAAATCACACAAAGTTTTTTTACAATTTGAAATCCGAACAGAAAGATTGCTTGTTGCTGCAGGGAACTGTCCCAACTACGATCCCAAATTGAAAGCTACACAATGTTATAGCTCCTACAAACCCAGAATATTAGAAGTTCTCTTCATAAATAGTATTGAATTTGGGTCAAAGAAAATAGCAACTGCACTAAAGTTGGAAATGTTTAAGAAATGCTGTACCTATAGCTTGGACCCTGGCACATTCTACTTTCATCACAGCAATTCCTCACTCCCATTATTTTACTTCTCTAGCTCTCTCTCCTCCTCTGAGAGGAGGATCACAGAGGCTTTTGGTCACCTGCTTTAATATATTCTTACATGCCTTGGTCAAATTTTTCCTGATCGCGCTCTTGTGACGCGCCTTTCGATGTTTTACTACATTAAAGATACTGTATCATTGCAGATCATCATACTGCACTTTCTTTTTGAAGTTAACTGTTGTCCAAACAAGTCAATCCAATGGTACATACGTCTGATTTAAACCGTACACCATAATACATTGGCCAAGATTTTGAGATAGGAATAATGGTGAAGCTAACAGAAACTCACCGTTTTTACAAAATAAATTGGACAGCAACTTCTGGCACCCACACATGTATTTAAAAATGAAAAGCTGGAAATTGCTCTCAGAGATAGCCCACTCCTCCACAGGTCGCTCTGTAACTGTGCTCGCTGACAAACTCAGTATTGAAAGACATGCAATGGTGTGAACTTGGGGCATTTGCCCACTAGCTCCCCACTAAAGACACCATAAAAAGTTAGGGTTGGTACATTTCAAAGTAGATAGATCTCTATCTGGCCCTGAAATTTTAATTTTACAACTGTGGAGTCTCATTCCCTCAGCAGTGTTGGAGATTTTAAAAACTTTTTTTTTTTTTTTTGAACTTCTTCGATCTGTCTCTTTTCTCTCTCCTAATCCCATCTATCTTTCCCAACCTTTATTCCACTTTCGGTACATAGATTTAATTTCTAATTTATACTTCCTGCTTTGATGCCGCGTGTCTCAGTTGAAGAGCTTTGCTGATACTTGCCCTGCTCACAGAGGCCCCATCGAGGAGTCCGCGTGAATCAGATGCCAAATCAGAGCAAGTCTCCCCTCTAAAGCCCTTTGTGGACAGCTGTCAGCAAGGTGAATGGTGAGCTCCATCCCTTTAGCACTGATAACAAAATCTGGGCCAACAGTACTAACCCAAATTACATAATTAATTTACACAGCCATAACCAAAATAAGAACTCTGGTACTGAATCATTGATTCCTGGGGGGAGAGGATTGTCCAAAGAGCAGAAATTGAGTAGAATGGGCCTATATTCTCTGGAGTTTAGAAGAATGAGAGTTGACCTCATTGAAACCTTTAAGATTCTGAAAGGGATTGATAGGGTAGATGTAGAGAGGCCATTTCACCTGACTGGAGAGTCTAGAACTAGGGAGCACAGTCTCAGGATAAGGGGTCGGCCATTTAGGATGAAATTTCTCCACTCAGAAGGTTGTGAATCTTTAGAATTTTCTACCCCAAAGGGCTGTGGTTGCTCAGTCAATGAGTATATTGAAGACTGAGATCGATATTTTCTGTGCTCGGAACACTGGATCATTCCATGAAAATGATCTGGTCAAAATATTGCAATAGAAACACAGAACCACCATTTTGGAACATACCGGAGAAATGCCTTCTCAGATATCGAAGAGAACGTTGATGAGAGATCAAAAAGGAACCCCAAGAGAATCTCAGACTGAAGATGTATGTACAAGGCTGTGATTCTGTAATGTAGGAAAATGCTCTACAAAAGTTAATGAGATTTCCTTATGGTAGAAAACGGGTACTATATGTGCAGAGATTGAACAAGAAAGAAAATGGAGGCTGTCATCGGACAGTAATGATTGTTCAATTTTTTTCTCATTTAAGTAGCAAGGTGCTCTCAAGTTGAAATGTAAACAAACAGGCAAGAGCCCTGCTTACCAGCCAGACACCTATGTCAGCTGCAGGCTCTGAGAACGGACGTTTGAAGACATAACACATTTTCAGGGCATCGGAGAAGACTTCTGTGACGTTGTTCAAAATTGCCAATATAGCTGCCAGAGGGTAGACACACGAGAAAAGACTGACATAGCCAAACTGCTGAAACAGTTCCAAGTAATCATCAAAAGTTCCCTACGAGAGAAAAAAAAAGAAACAAATTTTAAAATTCTCAATTTTAAAACAAAACGCAAACGAAAGAACTGTCAGCTGTACCTCAGTAGCTAACACATTCGTCTCCAAGTCAGAAGAGTTCACACGTCCCACTCCAGAGAGTCGAGCACATAATCTAGGCTGACACTTCCAGTGCAGTACAGAGGGAGCACGACACTGTCGGAGCTGCAGATGGCCTCAGGATATCCCCAAGTGCTTTACAGCCAATGGAGTACCTTTAAAGTATGGTCACTGTTGTAATGCAGGAAACACTTCAGCCAATTTGCACACAGCAAGCTTCCATAAAACAGAAATGAGTTAAATTGTTAGATTCTGTTGAGGGACAAATATGGGCCAGGACACCGGGGAGAACTTCCTCGCTCTTCTTCAAAGTAGTGCAGTGGGATCTTTTGCACCAACCCGACAGGTCAGACAGGGTCTCAGTTTCATGTCTCATCTGAAAGGAGACACTTCTGACAGTGCAGCATCCTGCGGAACTACACGGAGTGTCAGCCTAGATTTTGTGCTCAAGTCTCTGGAGTGGGATTTGAAGCAATAATCTTCTAACTCAGAGGCAACAGCACTACTCACTGAACGATACCTCAAAGAAAATATCTCAAAAATGTGACCTTAGGAAGAATACACAGTGCTGGGCTTGAGGAACGACATGGGGATTATTGAGCTTTGAGATTTCATAGCATCACAAAACTTAAAGCACAGGAAGTGGTCATTCAGCCCATCATGGTTCTTTGAAAGGGCAGTTGTGCTTAGTTCCACATCCCAGCTTCTTGTCTGTAATTCTGTACATTCCTCATCTTGAAGTATTTGTCCAACTTCCTTTTAAAATGATTTATGGAATCAGCTTCCACCACCGTTTCAAGTACGCCACTCCAGATCCCAACAACTCTGAAAAAAAGTCATTGTCCCTCTAGATCTTTTGCCAATGATTTTAAATCTATTACCTTTAGTCATTGACCCAGAAGGAATAGTTTTTCTTTATATCAAAACCCCTCATCATCTTGAAATCTCTATTAGATCACTTCTTAACCTTCGCTGTTCCAAGAAGATCCAATCTCTCCTCATAACTGAAGACCCTCATCCCTGGTCAACCTCCTCTGTACCCTTTCTTACATCTTTCCTGAAGTGTGCTGCCTACAATTGTCTAGGTTATTCCAGCTGAGGCCTAACCAGTGATTTATAAAGTCCTAGCATGATCTTTTCTCTTTTATAATCTAGGTCTCTATTTATAAACCCAAGTAACCCACAGGCTTAAATATAAGCAAAATACTGCAGCTGCTGGAAATCTGAAATAAAAACAAAGTGCTGGAAATACTCAGCAGGTCTGGTTATCAGATGAAAGGTCACACATCTGAAACGTTAACTCTTCTTCCGAACTCGCAACATCTGTGGAGAGAGAAACAGCGTTAACACTTCAGGTCTGTGACCTTTCATCTTCGGACCGGACCTGTTGAGTATTTCCAGCACTTTATTTTTATAATCCATATGCTTTTTTAATGTTAACTTGCCAACTTGCCCTGCCATCTTTTAAGGATTTGTGTAAATAGCCACAATGGTCTCTCTCTGCTCATCTGCACTTATCAAAGCTCAACCATTTGAAAAAGGAAGAAAATGTAGCCCAAGAGTTCCAAACTCTGGCAATCTGGCCTTTGCAGCACAGATGGACTCAATCTTACTTGCACTTATATTATTTGCTGGTTTGTCTAGTTTGAATTTTTTGGGCTGAATTTTTACAGCACCTGATGCTATTTCTAATGACTGGGGTTTGCGAAATTTAAATTGGAAGACAAAAGCCGTACAAGTTAGCTTTGACCATGAGCAGTAGCATGAATTGAGCAATGTAAAACATAAATTATAGAGTCAACATATGTTAAAGTATAGAGGCAAGATTTGTGGGCACCTAATCGCTTGAAGATAAGGGTTATAGTTATCTTTGGCTTTGACTACTTTATAGAAACAGTGATAAAAGAAGAATGACACCCCTAGATGAAATGTTTATGAATGCTTTTGGAAACTACAAAATGTGCTTGCATAACCTTAATTGCTCAACACTGTGGTAATATTTATTCTGGAGTTCAGTTGATCCATCAAATTTTTCCTATTGCAGATAATTATGAAACCTGTTGATTTAATCAGTCTTTATCTCCTACCCACTGAAAGTCACTTAAAAACCTAATGAAAGAGGTGCCGGGTCCTTGCCAGAGAGAGAAGCCAACATATTGAATGTACACACATTGTTTTTATTTTAGGTCAGAAAACGGAACTAATTTCCTCTTTCTGCTGAGTGCTAGGGTCTTATGTAAAGGGAGTCCAGTCATCAGTCTTAAAAGCAGTTCCCATTGGGCAGCGGCCCTCAGCACAAAACTTTCACCAAATTTGACACCAACTGGTAATCTGAGAGATCGGGCTGGGCAACTGGAATAGTAAATGGGGTGGGATGGAGAGGAGGCTGCAGAATGGATGCCCTTCCAAGACTGGGGTTGAACCAGAGTTGCAGCAGAGTAGAGATAGCTTCTCACCAACTAATGAGAATG
Organism: Heterodontus francisci; assembly: GCF_036365525.1. Classification (NCBI taxonomy): domain Eukaryota; kingdom Metazoa; phylum Chordata; class Chondrichthyes; order Heterodontiformes; family Heterodontidae; genus Heterodontus; species Heterodontus francisci. The sequence continues at coordinate 194,526,762 of NC_090375.1, forward strand.
CTTGATAGTAGATTGTGGATAATGTTTTAGCGTGATCAGAGTCATGTTGTATCTGACCTTGATGAAGCAGCGTAGAGTGACTTTTACCTGTATCTAACCCTACTATATATGACCTGGGAAAGTACTTGATGGGGCAATGCAGAAGAGAACTTGCACTGAACATTCTGTGTCTATGATGTATTCTATTCCTCAGCGCTAACCTTTTTGAAAATAAGTGATACAATGAATAAAATATATTTTCATAAAGAAAAAAATAATGTTGGAAGCATAATGTACAAGTATGAAGAGCCTGACCTGTCTATAGAAGGGTAAAAAATGTCACAGCACAGAAAGAGGCCAATTGACCCATCATGTCTGCATCTGTTTTTTTCCCCCGCAAGCCATCAGGTTAACTCGCATTTTCCTATTCATACTGTTCAATATTCCTCTTATTTAAGTATACCTTTGGACTTGACTATTCCAACATACTCCTGGCCCGCCTCCCATGTTCGGCCCTCCGGAAAGTTGGTCATCCAAAACTGCTACCCGTTTCCTAACATGCACCAAGTCCCAAGTTCCATTCACCCATCACCCCTGTCCTCACTAACCTACATTGATTGACCGGTTAATAAATGCCTCAATTTTAAAATTCTCACTCTGGTTTATGACTCCCTCCATGGCCTTGCCGCTCCCATCTCTGTAATCTTCTCTAACCCCAGAACCCTCAGAGACCTCTTCGCTTCAATAATTTTTGCCTCTTAAGCATCGCTGATTTTAATCGCTCCACTATTGGTGGCTGTGCCTTCAGCTTTCTAGACCCTAAGCACTCAAATCCCCTCCCTACAGCTTTCCCCCTTGCTTTCCTCCTTTAAGGCCTTCCTTAAAACCTACCACTTCAACCAAGCTATTGCTCATCTACCCTAATATTACCGTGTGGCTCAATGTCAAATTTTGCTTTAAAAGGTTGCTGCAAAGTGCCTTGAGACATTTTATTAGATTAAAGGCACTATAAAAATACAAGTCATTGTTGTTGTAATGAACTAATCCCCTTTTAAAAAGAACTTATGGGCACAAACTCAATAACTTCTTGTGGCAGAGATTTCCCCATTCTTAAGTGCCCTCTTGTGCAAATAATTTGTCTCCAATATTTACTTTCATGATTATCTCAAATTTATGATGATTATAAACATGTGATAAACTCAATTACTTGACCCTTCAGAGTCTATCAGGTCTCCATTAAGTTATTCCATAACGACGTCAGCCCAGTGAAAAATGACCCAAATTCTCAAGTCTCCCTGTGAATCTAATTTCTCATCCCTGGTAAAATCCTAACAAATCTATGCTGCACTTTCTCTTTGTTTTTATTTCTTGGTCTACAACACAGTGGCCAAAACTGCACACAATACTCCAACTGAAGGTTAAGGCCCAGCACAAGCTCAACATCCCCTCCTTGCTTTTATACTATGGGCCCCCTGGCTCAGTAGACAGCACTCTTACTTCGAGTCAGAAGGTTATGGGTTCAAGTCCCACAGACTCCTGTCCAGAGATTTCAGCACAAAATGTAGGCTAATGCTCCCAGTACTGCACAGTCGGAGGTGCAGTTTTTCGGATGAGGCATTAAACCAAGGCCCCATCTGCCCTTGCAGGTGGATCTAAAAGATCCCATGGCACTGTTCTGAAGAAATGTAGGGAGTTCTCCCTAGTGGCCTGGCCAATATTTATCCCTGAATCAACATCACAAAAACAGATTATCTAGTCATTATCACATTGCTGTTTGTGGGAGCTTGCTGTGCCGCAAACTGGCTGCCATGTTTCTTACATTACTTCAAAAGTACAGTCACTTTTGGCTATTAAGTGCTTTGGGACGTCACGAGGTTGTGAAAGGCTCTATAGCAATGTAAATCTTTCTTTCAAAACCCAGGAACCCATTTACATTTTTAGGACCTTATCTATTTACACTGTCACCTTTAAATAGGCCATGTATCTGCACAACGTCCCATCAAATTCAACTGAATAAACAAGTCTATGATAAAAAGGGATCTGTTTTTCCAATTGCAAATGTGAAATAAAATAGGACAGTATACCACTCAACTTGATACTTTAGGAGCATAGGAACAGGAGGAGGTTATTCAGCCCCTCAAGCCTATTCCCCCATTCAATCAGATCATCAGATGGCCTGCACCTTAACTCTATTTACTTGCCTTGTTGCTGCAGCCCTGAATACCCTCGCCTAACAAAAATGTATCATTTTCAGTTTTAAAATTGTTAATTGACCGCCAGCCTCAACAGCTTTTTGGGGGCGGGGGTGTTCTGCATTTCCACTACCTTTGTTTGAAGCACTTCCAGATAGCACGCCTGAACTGCCACGATTCCCCCAGAGGAAATAGTTTCTCTCGGTCTATCCTGTCAAATCCTTTAGACTCCCTCATTTAGATCACCCCTTAATCTTCTATACTTAAGGGAATACAAGCCTAGTCTGTGCAATCTAACCTCATAACCTTTCTGCACAGATGAGCTGGGATGGGCTGTAAGGTTTTCTTCATCTATGTCTATCTTCTGAATCAGGAATCTAAATCATAAAAGGTATCCTTTTAAAGATCACTAACTTCACTTTCATTTCTAAGTCTTTTTTTTAAATAAATTGAGTTGTCATACCAGATTCCTGAGGGAAAAAAGCTGAAAATATATTTGAACTTACTGATGAGCACTGTTGTGACATGTAGTTAACTGGAGTGACGGTGACTCTGACACTGGGCTATGGGACAGAGCTTTTTCCGATAACTATGAGAGGGGGACTGAGAGGCAACGGGGGACTGAGCCAGGACGAAAAGAGGGACTGAGAAACAACTTGCATTTATATAGTGCCTTTAATGTAGTAAAATGTCCCAAGGGATAGAAAAGGGAAGGAAAAACATATACATAATAGACCACACATCAATCTATCCTGCATTTTACAACAGAACCAATCTAAAGCTACAACACAGTGAGAGAAATCTGAAACAAAAAACATAACTGCAAGATGTTCTATTTCCAACAGTTTCACGGTCATAAAACCATCAGATTCTTAGAATCAGAAGATTGTTTTTTCAGCTGTCCTGACTAAACGCATATGAAATATTGCAGACATGCTCCAGCAACTGATATGGACCTGGGCCACAGAAGATTTGTCACTAGGAAGGCAAAGGAAACGTGAAAAAACATGCCATTGCCTTATTTGCCAGAAATATGATACTTGTGGTTATGGAATTATGATTCTATTTGAAAAGTAATATCATATGCTACTGATGGAATTTGATTGTTTCAGAAAACAACCCTTCGGGTAGAAGCAGGTAGAAACATGGGCTGATAAGTGGCAAGGAACATGCGTGTTACACAAGTTTCAGGCAGTGACCAGCACAAACAAGAGACAATCTAGCCTTCTTGTTATGACCGAGGCTGGAGGAGTGCACTGTTTATTCTCGTTCCACTTCTCCACAGGTTACAGCATATATTTAAATTTCTTCCCCACTTACTGATTTACCATATCATAGACTCCATTTTTCCCCAGAATAAAACAACAAAATTATCAGATTATAAAACAAGTCTTACCCAGTAATGAAGTAAAGCATAAATACACAGACTGAAATATTAAAGTTCCCTTTTAACCTCAGTCCAAACGTTCTGGTGTCCCTTTTCTTTAAAAAAAAACACCCAAAGTTCCTTTTCATTTTTAAAACACAAATTCTCAAAATTTAACAAAAAAAATGGAAACACTCGTAACAAAAGCCAGACCTCTCAGTGACCCTGGTAAAAACCCATTCATGGAGTCTTTACAGTTTTCCCAAAATAAACCAATGCCCAGCTCTAAAATACGCAAGTCCTCAAAAAGAACTTAAAGATATAGAAGCACTTGTAACACTCTCCCATTGACGTTCAACGACATTACCTCACTAAATCCCTTATCAACATTCTGGGGGTTACCACTGATCAGAAATTTAACAGAACTAGCAACATCAATACTGTGGCTACAAGAGTAGGTCACAGGTTGGGAATTCTACATCGAGTAACCCACGTCCTGACTCCCCAAAATCTGTCTATCATCTACAAAGCACAAATCAGGAGTGTGATGAAATACTCTACACTTGCCTGGATGAACACAACTCCAACACCACTCAGGAAGCTTGACATCGTCCAGGACAAAACAACTCATTTAATCGGCACCCCACCCACCACCTTAAGCATTCACTCCCTTCACCACTGGCATGGTAGCAGCAATGTGTACCATCTACAAGACACACTGCAACAACTCGCCGAGGCTCCTTCAACAGCAACTTCTAAACCCATGACCTCTACCACCTAGAAGATCAAGGACAGCAGGTACATGGGAACACCACCACCTGCAAGTTCCCCTCCAAGTCTCACACCATCCTGACTTGGAAATATAATGCTGTTCCTCCATCGTGGCTGAATCAAAATCCTCGAAATCCCACCCTAACAGCACTCTTGGTGTACCTACACTACAGTGGTTCAATGCAGCTGCTCACCACCACCTTAAGGGCAATTAAGGATGGGCAATAAAGTTACCAGAGAGACCATATTCCCTGAATGAACAGTTTAAAACAAACTACATGACAGTTCACACTATGACTAGCATTTATATAGCACTAACATAAACAAAACATCCAAAGGAGTTTCACAGGGGCGGAAGATGTTCTATTCCAGAAAGCCAGTTGGTGAAGGAAAGAACTGGAGCCAATCTTTACACACACCTTTATATTTACAGAATTACACATCACAAGCATTCCCCTCCTAAACCAACAGCCTCAGTTTAAATCTGTATCTATTTATACGTGCTCAAGTGAAACTCCAGTTAATACCCATCATCTTGCATACAATTGAATACAATTAATAATATATGTTGAGCTAAAGGAGGAGAGGTTAGCAACAGATGACAAAAAGCTTAGTAAAAGATGTGGGTTTTAAGGAGGGTCTTAGAAGAGGATAAGAAGAAGTGGCAACGCGGTTGGATTTAGGGAGAGAATGCCAGTGATTCCAGACAAATAATCAGTTTATGACAGCAAGATCAACTTGGGTTAAGATACCTCAGTTACAGAAACCAAATTATTTGGCCAGCCATAGTATGGCATTTTGGCTTGTATTGTATGCATCAAGCCACGAGCATACACAACCATGGAGATGCAGGCAGTCCTCCAAGTTGTAAACAAAAACTCGTATTTATATAGAACCTTTTAACGTAATAATATATCTCAAGACATTTCACAGAAGCGTCATCAGTCAAATTTTGACATTGAGCCAGATATAAAGTGATATTAGAGCAGATGGCCAAAAGCTTGGCCAAACAGACAGGGAGTCTCTTAAAGGAGGAAAGCAAGGTAGAGAGGCAGAGGGGTTTAGGGAAGGAATTCAGAGCCTGGGGCCTACGCAGTTGAGGGCACAGCCGCCAATGACGGAGTGATTAAGCAGTCTGACAATTCAGAGATATTGGAGGGATCAAGGGAGGTGGTGGTGAGGTGGAACATCAGTGTACATGTGCAAATTGATGCTGTGTTTTCAGTTGATTTCACAAAGGGGCAGTACATATAGATGGGAAACAGGAGGGGGTGGGGTCAAGGGTAGCCAAAATCTAGTACTCCACATGTACTTGCCGAGATTCAGCAACCCGATGTTGCAATGTCTACACTGCTTCTCCCAACAAAAATAAGTGTAGCATAGCAACCCAAATCCAGATGTAAATAAAAAGTCTTGCATATTTTGCATGTCTGTATCTGTAGCACCTCGAGCATTACGTTTTTAACATGCAAATGTTTGTGCAACGCTGCACCCAATAGGTTCAAATTTCATATTTAAAATACATAGATCAGTAACACGTATGGAACATATCACTTAGCTACTAGCAAACAGCAAAGTTCAAACAAAATTGGCTGTCAGTAACAGCTAGCAACTTAAAACAAAATAAGAACAGGAGTAGGCTATTCAGTCCCTTGAGCCAGTTCCATCATTCAGTGGCTCAGCTGCATCTTCATGCCACTTCCTCGCCTTGGTTCTCTAGCCTTTAATATCATTGCCTAACAAAAATATATCAAACTTAGTTTTGAAATTTTCAATTGACACCCAAGCTCAACAGATTTTTGGAGGAGCAAATTCCAGATTTCCACCAACGTTTGTGTAAAGACATGCTTCCTGTCATCATCCCGTATGGTCTAGTTCTAATTTTAAGGCTATAACTCTGTTCTTCCCCGATCCAGAGAAAATAGTTTCTCTCTCTACTCACTCCATCAATCAGCAAAAAGAAAAGTCAACCAATCAAAAGTACTAAAATAAAATAAAAGCAAAATGCTGCAGATGCTGGAAATCTGAAATAAAAACAAGAAATGCTGGAAATACTCAGCAGGTCTGGCAGCATCTGTGGAGAGAGAAGCAGAGTTAACGTTTCAGGTCAGTGACCCTTCTTCAGAACTGGCAGATATTAGAAAGGTTTTAAGCAAGTAAAGCGGGGTGGGGCAAGAGATAACTAAAGAGGTGTTGATAGGACAAGGTCACAGAGAATAACCGACCAGAAGGTCATGGAACAAAGGCAAACGGTATGTTAATGGTGTGCTGAAAGACAAAGCGTTAGTACAGAGAGGGTGTGAATTGACTGTAAAGCACAAAGTACTCCAACCACAACCATTAAAAAATTTTTTTTAAAGCAGAAACAGTGGGTAGGCACAGTAGAAACAAGCTAACCAAACGGAACACCTCCGCTCAGTCCGTAAGCATGACCCCGAGCTTCCGGTTGCTGGCCATTTCAACACACCACCCCTGCTCTCATGCTCACATCTCTGTCCTGGGATTGCTGCAGTGTTCCAGCAAACATCAATGCAAGCTCGAGGAACAGCATCTCATCAAACCGATTAGGCATGCTATAGCCCGCCGGACTGAACATTGTTTCAGAGCTTGACGGACCCACCCCCCCCCCTCCCCTTTTTATGTTGAGTTATCTTTTCTTTTTTTCTTTTTTCTTTGGTTATTTTATTTTAGTTTTTTTTAGTTTGGTTAGTTTGTTTTTACTATGCCTACCCACTGATTCTGTTTAAAAAATTTTTTTTTTAATGTTTGTGCTTGCAGTGCTTTGTGCTTTACAGTCAATTCACACCCTTTATGTACTAACACTTTGTCTTTCAGCACAACAGTAACATACCGTTTGCCTTTGTTCCATGACCTTCTGGTCAGTTATTCTCTGTGACCCTGTCCCATCAACACCTCTTTAGTTATCTCTTGCCCCACCCCCAGCGTTACTTGCTTAAAAACTTTTACATTTCTAATAAAAAGGGAGGCGTAGAGAGAAAGCAGGGAATTATAGACCAGTCAGCCTGACATCGGTAGTGGGGAAAATTCTAGTGTCCATTATCAAAGATTTTATAGCAGAGCACTCGGAGAACAGTGGTAGAATCGGGCAGAGTCAGCGTGGATTTACGAAAGGGAAATCATGCTGGACAAATCTACTAGAATTCTTCGAGGATGTAACTAGTAGAGTTGATGATGGGGAGCCAGTGGATGTGGTTTATTTGGACTTTTAGAAGGCTTTCGACAAAGTCCCACATAAGAGATAAGCGTGTAAAATTAAAGCGCATGGGATTGGGGATAGTGTATTGCGATGGATAGAAAATTGGTTGGCAGACAGGAAACAAAAAGAGTAGGGATAAATGGGTCTTTTTCCGAATGGCAGGCAGTGACTAGTGGGGTACCGCAGGGATCGGTGCTAGGACCCCAGCTATTCACAATATATATTAATGATTTAGATGAGGGAACTAAATGTAATATCTCCAAATTTGCAGATGACACAAAACTGGGTGGGAGGGTGAGTTGTGAGGAGGATGCAGAGAGGCTTCAGGGTGATTTGAACAAGTTGAGCGAGTGGGCTAATGCATGGCAGATGCAGTTATAATGTGGATAAATGTGAGGTTATCCACTTTGGTAGCAAAAACAGGAAGGCAGATTATCTGAATGGAATATGCAACGAGACCTGAGTGTTCTCGTACACCAGTCGCTGAAGGTAAGCATGCAGGTCCAACAGGCGATAAAAAGGCAAATGGTATGTTGGCCTTATAGCGAGAGGATTCAAGTACAGGAGCAGGGATTTCTTGCTGCAATTATACAGGGCCTTGGTGAGGCCACACCTGGAATACTGTGTGCAGTTTTGGTCTCCTTACCTGAGGAAGGATGTTCTTGCTATAGAGGGAGTGCAGAGAAGGTTTACCAGACTGATTCCTGGGATGGTGGGACTGACATATGAGGAGAGATTGAGTCGGTTAGGATTGTATTCGCTGGAGTTCAGAAGAGTGAGGGGGGGATCTCATAGAAACCTATAAAATTTTAACAGGACTGGACAGGGTAGATGCAGGAAGGATGTTCCCGATGGTGGGGGAGTCCAGAACCAGGGGTCATAGTCTAAGGATACGGGGTAAATCTTTCAGGACTGAGATGAGGAGAAATTTCTTCACCCAGAGAGTGGTGAGCCTGTGGAATTCACTACCACAGAAAGCAGTTGAGGCCAAAACATTGTATGTTTTCAAGAAGGAATTAGATATAGCTCTTGGGTTTAAAGGGATCAAAGGATATGGGGGGAAAGCGGGAACAGGTTACTGAGTTGGATGATCAGCCATGATCATAATGAATGGCGGAACAGGCTCGAAGGGCCGAATGGCCTACTCCTGCTCCTATTTTCTATGTTTCTATGTTAATATCTGCCAGTTCTAAAGAAGGGTCACTGACCTGAAACCTTAACTCTGCTTCTATCTCCACAGATGCTGCCAGACATGCTGAGTATTTCCAGCATTTCTTGTTTTTAACCCAAAGTACTAATCCTGGTCTCTCTACTATCCTGATGACTTCCTAGAAATGTGGGCAGGGATTTTAGGCGTCCCGTGGGATTTCCGATGGCAGAACGTGAAGTCGACGGAACTTGCGCTTCCACCATTTTACCTGTTTTGCACGCAATTTTACATGCAAATTAACAGTGCGGCAATGGGCACGGTAGACACGTGCGATCATGAGGCAGGCAGACTTTCATTGATGGAACCTGCCATCACTCTGAAGCACCATGAGCCACACGTCAATAAATCATTCTGTGTTGCACACCATAAGGATCAGCAACCTTAGGAAGCATGTGATGATTGCAACCAAAGAATAAACTTACTCCAATTTGGATTTGGTTTGCTTTCAGTTTAAGTTTTCACCCAAGCACCACCTCCCCTTAAATTTTTGCTTGTGACCATTCCCTCTGTCAGCTAGTACCCCGATTTCACCCCACAGGACCCTGACATAAACAGCACCCATCCCTCCCTTTAGGCCACTCAGGACCATCAGTTTACTGTCAAGCACATATAAACCCACCAGCCCCTGCAACTCCCACAGCCAGCTTCAGCATTTATAACAACCAGTACACACCCTCAATATTGCCCTCCTCCACCCACCCGAGACTCCACCCTGTCCTCACCGGCTACCCTCCCCTACTCCTACATTCACCCCACCCCCCTTCCCAATGCCTTCCTGCCATCGCCTGAAAAAAAAATCACCCTTGCTGGTGCTGAGCTGGAGCTCAACATCCATTCCAATTTTGGCATTCCTTGTGTCGATGAGTTCAAGAAAAACATTGGCATCAGACACAACTGCACAAAGCCACCTTTAAATGAATGTGAACCTGGTAGAATGGGAATACCGTTCGCTGCTAACATATTCTGGCAGGTACGACTTAATGTGAACTAAGTATAGGGTAATGAGCATTTATGGTATGGAAATTAATGCAAAGCTGCCACCATGCGGCGGGGGGGGAGGGGTATCCCGGACTACCACAAACACGCCGCTGACTTAATTGCGATTACAAAACTCTCCGTCAGAAATCCAAAAAAACAAATCATGTCTAATTAAATCACCCCGCCTGCCACCAAAGCTGCTCTTGCAGCGCCCACAAAATTCCCCCATGCTTTTTAAACATAAAACAAAAAATTAGAAAATTGTCAAGAAAATATGCCTGTGTGCCAACATTTACTGTGTTCGAAACACTTCTAACAAAGATTTATGCTTATGAGCGTAGTCTTGGCTTAGCATACTCAGAGGTGCCCAAAGCCAGAGACCTGCCCTGGGGAGAGATGCTGCACCCAGTGTGCAGCAGGCAATTATTGTGACTAACAGCAAGACTGGCTGTTTGCAGAATAACCAAGCACCACTATTCCTCCTGTGTTCCATCGTCCCAATGATTTTGACCCATACCTTTCCTGCTTCTTCACTTTTGATTTGAGTTTCAATTTTGAGCCAATCACAGAAAAAAAATGAAAGGGCAATGACACAAAGACTACAAGATAAGACAAACAGCACGTGTGCATGAGATGTAACACTTTGCAAGCGCACCTCCTGTGATCTCATTCACGGCAAATCTTGGAATCCAAGATCATTGGCAGAGAGGGCCTGACATCTGGGAGCATTGGGAAGAGAGGTTCGGAGTCTGGGAGCATCTGCAACGGTCTTGGGATTAGAATTTTTTTAAAATAAAGTTAGTGTAACATAAGGCAAATTGGGAACTGTAAGATGAGTTCTTTACAAAGGGTTGTTTCTGAAAAGATGACCTTTTGCTTTCATTGGTTGCCATTGGAGTTGAAAAACTGGTGGCATGGGTGAATATGGCTTATATGTGCAAAATTTAACGCCACCATATTAAACATAAGCAGAGGAAAATAAAAATGTGTGTAATATCAACAAATGGGTGTATTTTATTGTTGTAATTTGAGAGAGGGTTTAATGCCCCTTTACTGGAGTGAGGCTGGGTCATTGAATACATTCAAGGCTGCGTTAGACAGATTTTTGATAGACAAGGGAGTCAAGTGTTAAGGGGGCAGACCGGAAAGTGCAGGTGAGCCACAATCAGATCAGCCATGATCTGATTGAATGGTGGAGCAGGCTCAAGGTGCGGTATGGTCTACTCCTGTTCCTATTTCTTATGTTATGTTTTTATTTTAACTAAGGTATTAAATGATTAGTACTGAGGGAGTACTGCATTGTCAGAGGTGCAATCTTTCAGACAAGACATTAAACCAAGGCCCTGTCTGCCCTCTCAGATGGAACACAAGAAATCCCATGGCATTATTTATAGGAAGAGTAGGGGAGTTTTCCCCAACACGGTGACCTGGTCA